>NW_024609761.1:247500-370000 GCF_018296145.1 Oncorhynchus tshawytscha
GACACACAGGGTTACATTAATATACTGATAGAATAGGGTTTGATCTGACACACAGGGTTACATTAATATACTGATAGAAAGGGTTTAGAAACAGGGGTTTGATAGGGTTTGATCACACAGGGTTACATTAATATACTGATAGAAAGGGTTTGATCTGACACACAGGGTTACATTAATATACTGATAGAATAGGGTTTGATCTGACACACAGGGTTACATTAATATACTGATAGAATAGGGTTTGATCTGACACACAGGGTTACATTAATATACTGATAGAAAAGGGTTTGATCTGACACACAGGGTTACATTAATATACTAGAATAGGGTTTGAACACAGGGTTACATTAATATACTGATAGAAAAGGGTTTGATCTGACACACAGGGTTACATTAATATACTGATAGAAAAGGGTTTGATCTGACACACAGGGTTACATTAATATACTGATAGAAAAGGGTTTGATCTGACACACAGGGCTACATTAATATACTGATAGAAACAGGTATGACCTGACACACAGGGTTACATTAATATACTGATAGAAACAGGTTTGATCTGACACACAGGGTTACATTAATATACTGATAGAAAAGGGTTTGATCTGACACACAGGGTTACATTAATATACTGATAGAAAAGGGTTTGATCTGACACACAGGGTTACATTAATATACTGATAGGGTTTGATCTGACACACAGGGTTACATTAATATACTGATAGAAACAGGGTTTTTGTTACATTAATATACTGATCACACAGGGTTACATTAATATACTGATAGAATAGGGTTTGATCTGACACACAGGGTTACATTAATATACTGATAGAATAGGGTTTGATCTGACACACAGGGTTACATTAATATACTGATAGAATAGGGTTTGATCTGACACACAGGGTTACATTAATATACTGATAGAAAAGGGTTTGATCTGACACACAGGGTTACATTAATATACTGATAGAAACAGGTTTGATCTGACACACAGGGTTACATTAATATACTTATAGAAACAGGTTTGATAGAAAGGGTTTGATCACACAGGGTTACATTAATATACTGATAGAAAAGGGTTTGATCTGACACACAGGGTTACATTAATATACTGATAGAAAACTGATAGAAACAGGTTTGATCTGACACACAGGGTTACATTAATATACTGATAGAAAAGGGTTTGATCTGACACACAGGGTTACATTAATATACTGATAGAAAAGGGTTTGATCTGACACACAGGGTTACATTAATATACTGATAGAAACAGGTTTGATCTGACACACAGGGTTACATTAATATACTGATAGAAAGGGTTTGATCTGACACACAGGGTTACATTATACTGATAGGGTTTGATCTAGTTACATTAATATACAGGTTTGATCTGACACACAGGGTTACATTAATATACTGATAGAAAAGGGTTTGATCTGACACACAGAGTTACATTAATATACTGATAGAAACAGGTTTGATCTGACACACAGGGTTACATTAATATACTGATAGAAAAGGGTTTGATCTGACACACAGGGTTACATTAATATACTGATAGAAAAGGGTTTGATCTGACACACAGGGTTACATTAATATACTGATAGAATAGGGTTTGATCTGACACACAGGGTTACATTAATATACTGATAGGGTTTGATCTGACACACAGGGTTACATTAATATACTGATAGAAAAGGGTTTGATCTGACACACAGGGTTACATTAATATACTGATAGAATAGGGTTTGATCTGACACACAGGGTTACATTAATATACTGATAGAAAAGGGTTTGATCTGACACACAGGGTTACATTAATATACTGATAGAATAGGGTTTGATCTGACACACACATTAGGGTTACATTAATATACTGATAGAAAAGGGTTTGATCTGATACACAGGGTTACATTAATATACTGATAGAATAGGGTTTGATCTGACACACAGGGTTACATTAATATACAGATAGAAAAGGGTTTGATCTGACACACAGGGTTACATTAATATACTGATAGAATAGGGTTTGATCTGACACACAGGGTTACATTAATATACTGATAGAAAAGGGTTTGATCTGACACACAGGGTTACATTAATATACTGATAGAATAGGGTTTGATCTGACACACAGGTTTACATTAATATACTGATAGAAAAGGGTTTGATCTGACACACAGGGTTACATTAATATACTGATAGAATAGGGTTTGATCTGACACACAGGGTTACATTAATATACTGATAGAAAAGGGTTTGATCTGACACACAGGGTTACATTAATATACTGATAGAAAAGGGTTTGATCTGACACACAGGGTTACATTAATATACTGATAGAAAAGGGTTTGATCTGACACACAGGGTTACATTAATATACTGATAGAAACAGGTTTGATCTGACACACAGGGTTACATTAATATACTGATAGAAACAGGTTTGATCTGACACACAGGGTTACATTAATATACTGATAGAAAAGGGTTTGATCTGACACACAGGGTTACATTAATATACTGATAGAAAAGGGTTTGATCTGACAAGGGTTACATTAATATACAGGGTTACATTAATATACTGATTGATCTGACAACAGGGTTACATTAATATACTGATAGGGTTTGATCTGACACACAGGGTTACATTAATATACTGATAGAAACAGGTTTGATCTGACACACAGGGTTACATTAATATACTGATAGAATATGGTTTGATCTGACACACAGAGTTACATTAATATACTGATAGAATAGGGTTTGATCTGACACACAGGGTTACATTAATATACTGATAGAATAGGGTTTGATCTGACACACAGAGTTACATTAATATACTGATAGAAAAGGGTTTGATCTGACACACAGGGTTACATCAATATACTGATAGAAACAGGTTTGATCTGACCCACAGGGTTACATTAATATACTGATAGAAACAGGTTTGATCTGACACACAGGGTTACATTAATATACTGATAGAAAAGGGTTTGATCTGACACACAGGGTTACATTAATATACTGATAGAAACAGGTTTGATCTGACACACAGGGTTACATTAATATACTGATAGAAAAGGGTTTGATCTGACACACAGAGTTACATTAATATACTGATAGGGTTTGATCTGACACACAGGGTTACATTAATATACTGATAGGGTTTGATCTGACACACAGGGTTACATTAATATACTGATAGAATAGGGTTTGATCTGACACACAGGGTTACATTAATATACTGATAGAATAGGGTTTGATCTGACACACAGAGTTACATTAATATACTGATAGAAAAGGGTTTGATCTGACACACAGGGTTACATCAATATACTGATAGAAACAGGTTTGATCTGACCCACAGGGTTACATTAATATACTGATAGAAACAGGTTTGATCTGACACACAGGGTTACATTAATATACAGGTTTGTCTGACACACAGGGTTACATTAATATACTGATAGAAACAGGTTTGATCTGACACACAGGGTTACATTAATATACTGATAGAAAAGGGTTTGATCTGACACACAGGGTTACATTAATATACTGATAGAAACAGGTTTGAGGGTTTGATCTGACACACAGAGTTACATTAATATACTGATAGGGTTTGATCTGACACACAGGGTTACATTAATATACTGATAGAAACAGGTTTGATCTGACACACAGGGTTACATTAATATACTGATAGAAACAGGTTTGATCTGACACACAGGGTTACATTAATATACTGATAGAAAAGGGTTTGATCTGACACACAGGGTTACATTAATATACTGATAGAAACAGGTTTGATCTGACACACAGGGTTACATTAATATACTGATAGAAAAGGGTTTGATCTGACACACAGGGTTACATTAATATACTGATAGAAACAGGTTTGATCTGACACACAGGGTTACATTAATATACTGATAGAATAGGGTTTGATCTGACACACAGGGCTACATTAATATACTGATAGAATAGGGTTTGACCTGACACACAGGGTTACATTAATATACTGATAGAAACAGGTTTTATCTGACACACAGGGTTACATTAATATACTGATAGAAAAGGGTTGTTTTCCTTCCAATATTCTGAAAATATGTACAACCAAATATTTCAAGAGTAAATTCGATGCCTCCTCTACACATCAAAATAACAGAAATGAATATATCTTTTTAAAAACGTATGGATTGTGAGGTCAGAATACTGCCATGACGACCATTCGTTATATGGTAAAGAAGTAAGATAGGAGGTTCTCTCTCCAGATGAAGCCAGAAAGGACAACCAAATATTACTGAAAGTAACTTACATACATACATAGGAAAACCCCCAGAATAGTTGATCCTTTCAAAAAGATACGTCACTGTTCAAAAGTTTGAGGTCACTTAGAAATGTCCTTCTTATTGAAAAATAAAAGTCCATTAAAATAACATCAAATTGATCAGAAATACAGTGTAGACATTGTTAATGTTATAAATGACTATTGTAGCTGGAAGCGGCAGATTTTTTATGGAATATCTACATTTTGGCGTACAGAGGCCCATTATCAGTAACCATCACTCATGTGTTCCAATGGCATGTTGTGTTAGCTAATCCAAGTTTATCATTTTAAAAGGCTAATTGATTATTAGAAAACCCTTTTGCAATTATGTTAGCACAGCTGAAAACTGTCGTGCTGATTAAAGAAGCACTAAACTGGCCTTCTTTAGACCAGTTGAGTATCTGGAGCATCAGCATTTGTGGGTTCGATTACAGGCTCAAAATGGCCAGGAACAAAGCACTTTCTTCTGAAAATCGTCAGGCTATTCTTGTTCTGAGAAATGAAGGCTATTCCATGCGAGAAATTGCCAAGAAACTGAAGATCTTGTACAACACTGTGTACTACTCCCTTCACAGAACAGCTCAAACTGGCCCTAACCAGAATAGAAAGAGGAGTGGGAGGCCCTGGTGCACAACTGAGCAAGAGGACAAGTACATTAGAGTGTCTAGTTTGAGAAACAGACGCCTCACAAGTCCTCAATTGGCAGCTTCAATAATTATGCAAAACAACAGTCTCAACGTCGACAGTGAAGAGGCGACTCCGGGATGCTGGCCTTGTAGGCAGAGTTCCTCTGTCCAGTGTCTGTGTTCTTTTGCCTATCTTAATATATTATTTTTATTGGCCAGTCTGAGATATGTCTTTGTCTTTGCAACTCTGCCTAGAAGGCCAGCATCCTGGAGTCGCCTCTTCACTGTTGACGTTGAGACTGGACAGAGGAACTCTGCCTAGAAGGCCAGCATCCCGGAGTCGCCTCTTCACTGTTGACGTTGAGACTGGACAGAGGAACTCTGCCTAGAAGGCCAGCATCCCGGAGTCGCCTCTTCACTGTTGACGTTGAGACTGGACAGAGGAACTCTGCCTAGAAGGCCAGCATCCCGGAGTCGCCTCTTCACTGTTGACGTTGAGACTGGACAGAGGAACTCTGCCTAGAAGGCCAGCATCACGGAGTTGCCTCTTCACTGTTGACGTTGAGACTGGTGTTTTGCAGGGGACTATTTAATAGTGTATGTTTTTTGATCGCAAAATAAGAAAAAAAAAATGGAATTTGTAAAGTTGATCAATTTGGCAATTTCAGACAGAATATGACTTCCTTTCAGATGTATAAATCATTACACCATTTTTTCCTTCACATGTCAATGCTTTTTGCTCCATTTTGATGTGATTTTAATAGAATTTCACCGTTTTCTTACCACACATTTCTCTCCCATTTAAGCCCAATGTTGCAACATTTCCAGAAAATTCTACAGACTTGAAAAAACAACAACAACATTTATGACAATCAGAGGCGTATTCCAGGTATTTTTGAAGGGTAATTAATGAAAGGTTTTCCTCATTTGGATCTATGTTTGGGTCTCGCAGGGTGAAATGGGAAAGCAGAAGGTCTATAGTAGTGTTTGTATTGTTTGTGCTACAGCTTTAGGTTGATACATACAGTATGTGTCACGATAACAAGGTGACAGTAGATATCAAACTACAGAACATCGATGTCACATGAAATGTGGGGCTTTCACATCGTGACTGAGCGAGTGATTAAAACCACGACGGTTACCTGGCAACACGTTACTGTCGGTGGTCTAATGTAACAATCTATAAAACCTTCATAAACACTTCTCCAATTAGTCTTGCCATAATGAAAGCACAGATTCTTTAGCAAGCCCATCTGTTCAAGCACAATATCAACACGTGATTCCTTATAATAAGTACAGCACACACATGATCTGGATATCAGGCTCATTCATATCAATGATGTGCAGTAGAAACGTACTGTAGCAACAGAATGTTCATTAAGTACCGCTTAAGGCAGGACAATGTGTGTGAGCGCCACAGCGCCCCCTGGTTGTTTCAATACACTCACTGTTCATAGGCTACTACCGTTCGCTGATGTATGAGCCTATTGTGGGCCGCTGCAGTCTTTAAACATGCGATTGGCTCAACCGTGACATATCAGACAGGAAGTCATCACTCATCACTGTTTTGACTCTGTAAGCAGATGTGTCTCACGCATAATTCTGTTTTATCCTCTCAGACTACACAGAGACTACACAGAGACTACAAAGAGATGCTACAGAGATGCGGGCATGGTATAATGATTGTCTATAGCCTTGCTGTTACATTGTTCTCCTGGCCTATAGTGGTCATATGAAGGGTCTGTTCTGAATGTACACCTCAGGGTCTTGGTACTTAAACTGAACCCAATAACCATGGGCTCTTTCTCCCATTTAACTTGTGTAATTGATTGTGTTGTCTGTATAGTTGGGTAGCATGTAAGCACTGGGAACACCAATCTATATGCAGTTCCAAGATTGATAATTGCACTTTGATCGATTTGATTCAAATGGGAATGTTTTAACTATTTGGCAGAGGATGCCTTCATAGCGCCCTACTTGGCTTTTAACAGGATGGAAAACCAAATAGTGGTTAAGGTTGAGGACAATGCAGACGATGGCTGCACACAGTCTCTCTGGTGGTCTGACTGGTCATTACAGTAGTGAGGCGGTTCACTAGCCCCACTTCTGTTACACACAAGACGGAATGGAATGCAAGTCAACAACAAGCCATTACTAGTTCAACTCTTGACACGCAAAAAACAGATCTATAGATGAACATGTACACTGTAGGCCAACTTCCTGTTCAACAGTCCATCCACACCGCCCATCTCTTACATTGTGTGACCCTGTTGTGAGCAGTAGCTTTTCATGTAAATCAAGTCTGTGCCAAGGATATTTAGTCTGCCTGTCCTGTACACTAGTCCTCCGTGAGATATGGGGGGAAGTCAGAGAGTGAATGAAGCTACAGAATGCTGTAATAGTGATGTGGAAGGATGGACGGATTATAATCTCAACGGGGAGAGTGTTAAGGATGCTGCTGAAACCACAGCATTGCAGTAAACAGATGTAGGATCTTAATTTGGTCACACTTTTATTGATGAAAATGTTCCTGCAAAGCAGGAAATAAAAATGGTTGTGTATTCAAGGTTTAAAAGTTTCTATAAATTTCAGACTTGATTTTCCCTAACGAAAAATCTATCAGCCAGTACAAAAATATCCATGAATTCTAATCCACATAATAATTCACACTTCCTGTAGCAAAGTTGCTCAAATTAAGATCCTAAATATGTAATGGTTCCTTCCTGTCAGGGACCGTTAAGACGGTCGGACCACGTGTAGACCGCGTGCAGTCGGGAGGGACGGGTGAGACAGACAGACACAGACAGACAGACAGACAGACAGACAGACAGACAGACAGACAGACAGACAGACAGACAGACAGACAGACAGACAGACAGACAGACAGACAGACAGACAGACAGACAGACAGACAGACAGACAGACAGATCAGTCACGGGGTAGCCTACTCAATCTTGCTCTCTACAAATGTATTCACAAGGTCACAGTGGCGCTTCGCTGCAGCAGCCTCTCCCATTTAAATGTAATCATAACAGCTTTATGTAAAATATGATCCAGGCATGGTGGAGGATGTGGTTTGATTCTCCCTCTGACTCCTACACTCCACCGGCTCTATAATGCAGTGATCTTTGCATATTCTAAAACAAAGTGTGGGCTACTCATTTAACACTCCTCCTGCCCATTTGTTGTAATTGTCACTGTGAATATTTAGGGAAGTATTGGCTAGAGTGAGCTATATCAGCTAAATGAATATGAGAACGAAGATAGCTGGAGGTAATTATTATACGGGCGATTTGGGATGAAAAAAAATCTCCCAGAATCGCCCATTGTGCTGTCCATAAAGGGCCTTAAGAAGCTTGGCCGGTGGAAAATTGCCTTCAGGATTGCATTGAGCCACAGTTTTCAATTCTACTGGAAACTTGGATCCCTGTTGATACAGAGGGGAAAAGGTTTGTGTAATTACCAGCTTAGGCTGCTGCTATAGCAGGGAATTTCCAAGAGGAATGGTGTTAATGAGGAAAGAAGCTTCCCTTTACAGAATTATTATTAGACATTCAGTCAGAGCAGAGAGAGACAGATCTGTGTGGAAATATTACCAATTAGACTCGGCGCAGGCTTTGCACCGCAAGTCATTTCATACAGAACAAAGCACCCAAATGAAGTGAAACCAACCGAACAGCGACCATTACAATGTGTTCAGCACTCGTACAGGGATGTGTCATGCAGCACCATTTTCTGCACATTACATAACGAGCTGATGTTCTTACAGATCAGATATTCTATTTGGGTTTTTCACATTTCAGGTATTCTTCATCTGGTGTGTTCCAGTTCCTTCAACACAACAGGGTATTAGAACGTAGTGTAGCTAATTACATAAGACGTCTTACTTACTAGTCCCTATGTACTGTACATTGGAGCAGGCCTATTGGTGGTAGTGGTGGGATCTCCTTGTAGGGCCAAGTCCAATGGATAAGCATGACAGAGGCATAGATTAACAGCAGTGGAGGCTGGTGACTTGAAAAATGGAGGAGGATGGGAGACCCACGGTACAGGAGCGGACCGCACGGAAACGACAGTGTGTTTCCAAAATCGTCAAAGACGTATTATTTTAACCTATGTGATTATGTGTTATCATCTTTGCTAAGTAAATACCGGAGGAAAGGGGAAAGCCTACTTGAGCGCACGTGAAAAAACTGCGCTGCGTCAACATCTCTCTTTAATCAACATTTTTTGGATGATGCGATGGAAGTTATCTAATCATTTGGAATTGTTTTTCGACATCCCAGAAAAGACAGTCGATAACGTTCAATATGTTCAGCAAGTAAAACATTGTAAAGTGCAATTACCTCTGAAAGCTCCTTGTAGTTGCCCTTGTTGGCAGAACTTTCCCTTTCCCCATGTCCTCTATCGACGCAGCTTTTTCCCAGAAGCTTGAATCTGACGTGGGCATTTATATGCTCCCTGCTTTTGTTTTGCCGTTTAGCTGATCGATCGATGTTCTTCAGGTCACTGTACCCACCTTTCCACCAAGGCTCAGACTTTCCAAAAAGCGGGCTAGCAATACAGGCTTTTATGACAGGCTCCCTGTTTAACCAGCTATACTTTTGAAACCAGCTGGTTTTGAACAGAGGTCAGAGGTCAACCTTTGCTTTAAATTGGCACCTTTTCTGTGTAGCCCAGAGAATGAAAGGGGTTCTTCAACAAAAAGTCCACAACATTTTCTTCAGTGTTGGCCATTCTACCATTCTGGTGGAGAAATCTGCACACTCACGCTGATAGCTAGCTAGCTTAAAATAAATTGCACTAACTGGACACAAAAAGTTAGTTTTAAAACTAAGAAAATAATGTATAATATACCTCCTCCGTCTTCTGTAATTTGAAAAAACTAATTTGAATTGAATAATATCCCAAAAATGCTCAAATATCACTTTTCATCTCTATCCAACAATGTCACAAAGCTTCTCAACACATTGAACCCCCATAATGCTCTGTGGCACAATCCCAATACAACACTAGGTTAATTCTCTGACTATAATTCTGTGATTGGATGGACAACATGTCAATTCATGCTGCAAAAGCTTTGATTGGTTGCAGGACGTACTCCGGAAGTGGTCATAATTACCATGTATGTCTAAGGGGGTGAGGCCTATGAGCCTCCTAGGTTTTGTATTGAAGTCAATGTAGCCAGAGGAGGACGGAAGCTAGCTGTCCTCCGGCTACACCATGGTGCTACACCAGACAGTACTGTTGACGTTACTGTAGACCTTCATTGCAAAACAATAATTTAATCAATTGTTTGGTGACATATGAATATATTTTGCATAGATTTATCTAAACATTATAACTTTTAAATGTTTCTAATGATTTTATTTGTAAGAAATTTCCCTGAGGAAGATGGTCCTCCTCTGAGGACCCTCCACCGATTAACAGTAACCTCATATTGTTTTGTTGTTAATTCTACAAAGTAATCAGTAATTTACACTAAAAAGTCATTTTCAAGAGTATTTAAATGATGGAGAATTAGCCTACATGAGAAGGGGCCACTTGGGGGACATTTTCGGAGTCCCTGTGTCTTCAGATTCACAGACACCCAAATATCACCTGAGTATATTTTAACATGGCCTGTGGATTAACCAGACACACCATTTCTCTTTTAGTAGTAATCATTTGCCATTGACCTTGAAACATGTTATGATAATGGGGAACCATTAACTTGAAGAGCATATCAAGATATTATTTCTGAATCAAAAGGTATAACACAAGCTCTCTGGTAGGAGCTCAGCTCTTCCAATCCCCCCTGCCTAGTTTTGCTATCTTCACTTCAGTGTGCAAGGGCTTATTCTGTGGGATTCAAGGCTGCAGATAGAAACAATTTGCAAAGCTGGTAAAATCCCCTATTCTGCAAGACAGAGAACAATGGCTCTTCTATTAACACTCCATTTCTGTCTGGATGTGCTGTGACATTGTGCCCTAACAAATCAGCCCACGGGGGAATCCCAATGTGGTCGTAGTATATACAACGTCTTCTTCTCCTTTCCTGCACCAGCACTGACTGGAAGAAGGGAAAGCAATCATGATATTGGAGGCATTCAATACTTAGCTTTCACTTTCCACATGTTGTCAGATCAGCCGAGAGAAGGAGACGAGGAAGCCTCTTTAGACTATTGGGACCAACTGCTGTCTGGTTGCCATGGTAGCGGACAGTCTCTCCAAGTGTTCTGTGTCTGAGATCCAGTCACCAATTGTAGTTCTTGCTCTGGCAGTTTCCTCCCATGGTACACATACATTAGAGAAAAAGACAGGCCCCTAAAATAGTCCCAATCCAATATCATAGACAAGCAACCGGGACGTTGAAACCGTTGGAGTTAACATGAATTTGAACTGAGATCAGTTTTCAGTCCAGTAGCAGCCGGGGAGGCTTTCACCTAAACAAACCTACATGTACATAATACAACAATACAGCCTCGTACCCTCGTACACTGACTCGGTACCGGTACTACTTGTATATAGCCTCATTAATGTTATTTTATTGTGTGACTGTTACATTTTTATCAATTTGCTAATGTTCTTTCTTCTTAACTGCATTGTTTGGAAAAGGCTCGTAGGTAAACATTTCACGGTAAAGTCTACACTTGGAGCATGTGACAAATAACATTTGATTTGATTTGTGTTGTGTGGTTGGAGCCCTGTGTTCCAAGCTGTTAATTTTATCCCCTTGTTTTGTGTGTTCTCTAGAGTAGATTTGCCTGCTCGGATCTCCCACATTTCCCAGCAGCAACCTTCCCTCCACTTGGATCGCTCCCCTTCAATCAGCTGTCACTCAAATCTCATTAGCATATCCATCACTGTTTTAAAGGGGGGAAAGGCCCATTGGAACGGGCTCCTGTTGGAGGTCTAGGTGGAGTCGTCATGATGGCTGATACCTAGTCTTTTGTCTTTTCCCCCTTTGTGCTAGGCACTAGTAAAAGGGGCATGGTCTAACACAGGTTAAATAAGTGTATTGAATACCTATTCAATCCCTTCATCTGTTTGTGGTAATGAGGGAAAAGAGCACAGAAAAGGAAGCCATGCAAAAGCATTGAGATGCAACCCCATGTCTGAAAAGCTCCCCTGAAAGAGCATTGAGATGCACCCCATGTCCCTGAAGGAGGGGAGCACAGATGTGCTGCAGGCGAGAGTCTGTTGAATTAGATAAGAGAAGACAGACGAGACAGTTCTAAGTCATCAATGAGCTCTAATTTACTTCATTTCTCATGTAAAATCAACCTGCTACACATGCAAAGTGTACTTTTATGATGTACTTAATAACACCCAGCGTATCAATTTACGCAATCTACAGTATGTAGCCTACACTTTTGACAGTATTTTGAAAATGTTGAAATGCTTTGAAATTATCTTTGTTGTGATGGTTTGTGAAATTTGAGAATATGTATTGATTTTGGCTCAATCTGTCTGAGAAGTGTCTCTTTACAGTATGTCAACATCAAGGTGTCCAGAGTTTTTTTTTTTTTTCTCCGTAAGTCAACTTTTTAACAGATTCTCAGCTGTCAAAAACTCAAAGCTTTGATCTAAATCTTAGAGTAGTCAAACGGAACATCAAAGGTGGGTCGTTTTAGACTAAAAATAAAGCTCAAAGCATAAAAAAAATAAGTTGTTTCCGTTTCCATTTTAAATTGAATGTATTGGGATGCCAACTGCTTTACCCTTATTAGCTTCATGGTGTTACAGTACAGTATCATTGAGACGTGAGGCTAACTCATTAGCTTCATGGTATTACAGTACAGTATCATTGAGACGTGAGGCTAACTCATTAGCTTCATGGTATTACAGTACAGTATCATTGAGACGTGAGGCTAACTCATTAGCTTCATGGTATTACAGTACAGTATCATTGAGACGTGAGGCTAACTCATTAGCTTCATGGTATTACAGTACAGTATCATTGAGACGTGAGGCTAACTCATTAGCTTCATGGTATTACAGTATCATTGAGATGTGAGGCTAACTCATTAGCTTCATGATATTACAGTATCATTGAGATGTGAGGCTAACTCATTAGCTTCATGATATTGAGACGGCTACTCATTAGAGATGTATCATTGAGATGTGAGGCTAACTCATTAGCTTCATTGAGATAGCTTCATGGTATACAGTATCATTGAGATGTGAGGCTAACTCATTAGCTTCATGCTTCTATTACAGTATCATTGAGACGTGAGGCTAACTCATTAGCTTCATGGTATTACAGTATCATTGAGATGTGAGGCTAACTCATTAGCTTCATGGTATTACAGTATCATTGAGATGTGAGGCTAACTCATTAGCTAACAGTATCATTTAGCTTCATGGTATTGCAGTATCATTGAGATGTGAGGCTAACTCATTAGCTTCATGGTATTGCAGTATCATTGAGATGTGAGGCTAACTCATTAGCTTCATGGTATTACAGTATCATTGAGATGTGAGGCTAACTCATTAGCTTCATGTATTACAGTATATTGAGACAGCTAACTCATTAGCTTCATGGTATTACAGTATCATTGAGATGTGAGGCTAACTCATTAGCTTCATGGTATTACAGTATCATTGAGACGTGAGGCTAACTCATTAGCTTCATGGTATTACAGTATCATTGAGATGTGAGGCTAACTCATTAGCTTCATGGTATTGCAGTATCATTGAGATGTGAGGCTAACTCATTAGCTTCATGGTATTGCAGTATCATTGAGATGTGAGGCTAACTCATTAGCTTCATGGTATTATAGTATCATTGAGATGTGAGGCTAACTCATTAGCTTCATGGTATTACAGTATCATTGAGATGTGAGGCTAACTCATTAGCTTCATGGTATTATAGTATCATTGAGATGTGAACCTAACTCATTAGCTTCATGGTATTACAGTACAGTATCATTGAGACGTGAGGCTAACTCATTAGCTTCATGGTAATACAGTATCATTGAGATGTGAGGCTAACTCATTAGCTTCATGGTATTGCAGTATAATTGAGATGTGAGGCTAACTCATTAGCTTCATGCTATTAAATTATCTTTAAGATGTGAGGCTAAGTCATTAGCTTCATGGTATTACAGTATCATAGAGATGTGAACCTAACTCATTATCTTCATGATATTACAGCATCATTGAGATGTGAGGCTAACTCATTATCTTCATGATATTACAGCATCATTGAGATGTGAGGCTAACTCATTAGCTTCATGGTATTACAGTATCATAGAGATGTGAACCTAACTCATTATCTTCATGATATTACAGCATCATTGAGATGTGAGGCTAACTCATTAGCTTCATGGTATTACAGTATCATAGAGATGTGAGGCTAACTCATTATCTTCATGATATTACAGTATCATTGAGATGTGAGGCTAACTCATTAGCTTCATGGTATTACAGTATCATTGAGATGTGAGGCTAACTCATTAGCTTCATGGTATTACAGTATCATAGAGATGTGAACCTAACTCATTATCTTCATGATATTACAGCATCATTGAGATGTGAGGCTAACTCATTAGCTTCATGGTATTACAGTATCATTGAGATGTGAGGCTAACTCATTAGCTTCATGATATTACAGCATCATTGAGATGTGAGGCTTACCCAACCTGACTTATTGGTTACACTTCATGTGTCAGTACCTTTGACAGACCTTTTGATTTATTTAGATGGGATTCATTTTAACAACTGTCTCTAAGTATTATTTGGTCCAATCATTTGAGTAATTTGGTAAGGGAATTTTGAAGCAGGAAAGTATCAATTAGAAGTATCAACCTCTTTTAATACCCTGGTTTTCACTGATAGGCATACTGAGTCATCTACAGTGTTGATGCCCAGCATAGCAGAATTGCTGCCTGTAAAATCAATATTTTTCTTGCCTTGAAGGTCAGTCACTATGTTACCAATTTGTGTGGAAGGGGAAGAGAAATAACAACATCCAACATGTTGTTTGCGTTTTGTGTTCCGACAAGTGGAAATGTGGAAATATGTTGCGTGCTGACGGTGTTCCCATTTCTCTGTTACAAAGTCAAAGAAAATCCTTCATACTTCATGAGTTGTGAATGATTGACAACTATCCTTATTTGCACAGCTGACACAATAGGCCAAGTTGTCTCATCTATAGTATGTTGTGTAAGGTTGTTTGCTATAGTTAGTTTTGAATATTCTGCCTTGAATAGTTTTCTTTGAATAAATAGCCTTGAATATTAAACATTGAATAGCTGGCCTTGAATAGTTAGCATTGAATAGTAAGCCTTGAATAGTAAGCCTTGAATAGTTAGCCTTGAAAAGTCACTGGTCATAATAACAACACCCACCCGTAGCACGCCAGCAGGAATATCTCACTGGTCATCCCCAAAGCCAACACCTCCTTTGACCGCCTTTCCTTTCAGTTCTCTGCTGCCAATGACTGGAACAAATTGCAAAAATCGCTGAAGTTGGAGACTTATATCTCCCTCACTAACTTTAAGCATCAGCTATCTGAGCAGCTTACCGATCACTGCACTGCCCATCTGTAAATATCCCATCTGTAAATAACCCATCTGTAAATAGCCCATCTGTAAATAGCCATCCAATCTACCCGCCTCATCCCCCATATTGTTTTTATTTACTGTTTTTCTCTTTTGTACACCAGTATTTCTACTTGCACATCATCATCTGCACATCTATCACTCCAGTGTTCATTTGCTAAGTTGTAATTACTTCGCTACTTTGGCCTATGTATTGCCTTACCTCCTCACGTCATTTGCACACACTGTATATAGACTTTTTCTATTGTGTTATTGACTGTACATTTGTTTATTCCATGTGTAACTCTGTGGTGTTGTTTGTGTCACACTGCTTTGCTTTATCTTGGCCAGGTCGCAGTTGTAAATGAGAACTTGTTCTCAACTGGCCTTCCTGGTTAAATAAAGATTAAATGAAAAAAAAAAAATTGTTAGCCTTGAATATTTAGCCTTGAATATTAAGCCATAGGTCATAGGTCATAGAATAGTATTTGGATTTATTATGGATCCCCAATAGCTGCTGCCAAGACAGCAGCTACTCTTCCTGGGGTCCAGCAAAATTAAGGGAATTATACAATAAAAAAAACAGTACAATACATCCACAACACATTAAGTGTGTGCCCTCAGGCCACTACTCTACTACCACATATCTACAATACACAATTGTGTTATCGTGTGTGTGTTTGTGTGTGTGCATGTGTCTGTGCCTGTTTGTGTTTCTTCACAGTCCCCGCTGTTCCATAAGGTGTATTTTTTCTCTCTTTTTTAAATAAAAATGTACCGCTTGCATGAGTTACTTGATGTGGAATAGAGTTCCATGTAGTCATGGTTCTATGTGGTTCTGTGTAGACAGGGAATGTGTAGACATTCACAGTGTAAGTGGACCACTCCCTGTGATAACCAGCTTTCTTGCTCAGCTGCATCTTACAGGAGAGAGAGGGGGGGACGGATGGGAGAGAGAAAAATGTGTCAGAATGTGATGAGAACGAGAGGTCCAGAGAGGAAAGGGCTAGCAGTCCTACAACTGCAGGAGAGAGGAGGAAGAGGAAGGTCCACTGTGCTTCCTCCCAAGGTCATTATTAAGAGCACATGGAGAGAGGGATGGAGAGACAGGGAAAGAGGGATGGAGAGACAGATGGAGAGACAGGGAGAGAGGGATGGAGAGACAGGGAGAGAGGGATGGAGAGACAGATGGAGAGACAGGGAGAGAGGGATGGAGAGACAGGGAGAGAGGGATGGAGAGACAGATGGAGAGACAGGGAGAGAGGGATGGAGAGACATGGAGAGAGGGATGGAGAGACAGATGGAGAGACAGGGAGAGAGGGATGGAGAGAGGGATGGAGAGACAGGGAAAGAGGGATGGAGAGACAGATGGAGAGACAGGGAGAGAGGGATGGAGTGACAGGGAGAGAGGGATGGAGAGACAGGGAAAGAGGGATGGAGAGACAGATGGAGAGACAGGGAGAGAGGGATGGAGTGACAGGGAGAGAGGGATGGAGAGACAGATGGAGAGACAGGGAGAGGATGGAGTGACAGGGAGAGAGGGATGGAGAGACAGGGAAAGAGGGATGGAGAGACAGATGGAGAGACAGGGAGAGAGGGATGGATGAGGGATGGAGAGACAGGGAGAGAGGGATGGAGAGACAGGGAGAGAGGGATGGAGCGACATGGAGAGAGGGATGGAGAGACAGGGAGAGAGGGATGGAGAGACATGGAGAGAGGGATGGAGAGACAGGGAGAGAGGGATAGAGAGACAGGGAGAGAGGGAGGTGGAGACAGGGAGGGAGGGATGGAGGAACAGGTTCTATGTGGTTCTGTATAGACAGGGAATGTGTAGACATTCACAGTGCAAGTGGACCACTCCCTGTGATAACCAGCTTCCTTGCTCAGCTGCATCTACCAGGAGAGAGAGGGGGGGACGGATGGTAGAGAGAAAAATGTGTCAGAATGGGATGAGAACGAGAGGTCGAGAGGAAAGGGCTAGCAGTCCTACAACTGCAGGAGAGAGGAGGAAGAGGAAGGTCCACTGTGCTTCCTCCCAAGGTCATTATTAAGAGGACATGGAGAGAGTGATGGAGAGACAAGGAGAGAGGGATGGAGAGACAGGGAGTGAGAGATGGAGAATCAGGGAGAGAGAGAGATGGAGAAACAGGGAGAGGGGGAGGTGGAGAGATGGAGGTGGAGACCGGGAGAGAGGGATGGAGAGACAGGGAGAGAGGGATGGAGAGACAGGGAGAGAGGGATGGAGAGACAAGGAGAGAGGGATGGAGAGACAGGGAGTGAGAGATGGAGAATCAGGGAGAGAGAGAGATGGAGAAACAGGGAGAGGGGGAGGTGGAGAGATGGAGGTGGAGACCAGGAGAGAGGGATGGAGAGACAGGGAGAGAGGGATGGAGAGACAGGGAGAGAGGGATGGAGAGACAGGGAGAGAGGGATGGAGAGACAGGGAGAGAGGGATGGAGAGACAGGGAGAGAGGGATGGAGAGACAGGGAAAGAGGGATGGAGAGACAGGGAGAGAGGGATAGGAGACAGGGAGAGAGGGATGGAGAGACAAGGGAGAGGGATGGAGAGACAGGGAGTGAGAGATGGAGAATCAGGGAGAGAGAGAGATGGAGAAACAGGGAGAGGGGGAGGTGGAGAGATGGAGGTGGAGACCGGGAGAGAGGGATGGAGAGACAGGGAGAGAGGGATGGAGAGACAGGGAGAGAGGGATGGAGAGACAGGGAGAGAGGGATGGAAAGACAGGGAGAGAGGGAGGTAGAGACGGGGAGAGGGATGGAGAGACAGGGAGAGAGGGATAGAGAGACAGGGAGAGAGGGAGGTAGAGACAGGGAGAGAGGGATGGAGAGACAGGGAGAGAGGGAGGTGGAGACAGGGAGAGAGAGATGGAGAGACAGGGAGAGAGGCAGGGAGAGGGGGATGGAGAGACAGGGAGAGAGGCAGGGAGAGAGAGATGGAAACAGAGAGAGAGGGAGGTGGAGACAGGGAGAGAGGCAGGGAGAGAGAGATGGAGATGGAAACAGAGAGAGAGGGAGGTGGAGAGAGGGGTTGAATTTCCTGTTTTTATGGGTTGAATTTCCTCCAAAGTGGAAAGAAATGAGATCATGCACTAAACTCCAATACAAACATGCAAAGTGATTTGAGACTGAAAGCAACATTGGTAATGGGTTCTCTTGTCATTTTAATTTTAAGGGTTATTTCAATTACATTGTTTGATTTATTTCTGCCCCATATAAAATAACAATAAAAATACAAACTTTTGCAAGTGAATCCCGGATGACATAATACAGTAAAATATCCTGTAACCATTCTCTCTGTGATGTATTTTCACAGGAAGACAAAACATCAAATAAGGCTGCATGACTTTAGGTTAGGATACAACTAAAGCACCAAAGCACAGCAATGCCTTTCATCCACACGTCCATGTTATTGTCTGGACATGCAGTGGGCGATACAGGCTGCGTTTACACAGGCAGCCCAATTCTGATCTTATGCCCAGTTATGCCCAGTTATGAGTTGGTCAAAAGAGCAATTCTTAGCAAAAGATCAGAATTGGTCTGCCTGCGTAAATGCAGCCTTAGTCATGTGTTAGCGAGTTGTTATGCCAGACCATCTTTGACTCATTGTGTTTGGCATTTCATCACAGTTCAAAATGACGTCACAACATTTACATTCAAGTGCTTTTATCAGTTGAAATATCAAAATGTCTCCTTCATCCTTTTTATTTTCCTCGGCTGGTAGACTGATGTCCTGTCTGGGCTCGATAAAGACCAGCCATTTCGTCTATCAGATATCTAATAGCTGTTTGATTGTGTGACATATTCCAAACCCTCAATTAGCATCAGTGAGATGTCACAGTCACTAACCCAATACATTAATGAACCCAAGGTTCAATTCTCATCTATATTGTGTGGCATATTCCAAACCCTCAATTAGGTTGGGTGGAGGTCTGTGAATGCTTTTAAACCAACCTGATCTATCCATTCACAAGCCACACAATAATACTGTATGGTGAAAGGTTGAAACATGTTCTTGCAGTTTGAAACCAACAAAGTAGATTTTGTTGTATTACAGGAGTTGTTGTATTACAGGAGTTATACTGTCACTATACAACCCTTTGAAAAATTTGAATTTAGATTGGAGGAGAAATGTAGAAGACAGTTAGACCTACTGGGTCGCTGGTCCTGCTAAAAGAACAGTCCCAACTGTTCTAATGGCAGTACTTTCTCTCCGTCTGGCATTTGTAAGGTGTAATTTGTGTTACCACACTGCTACCAGCAGAATCCCTCTCATCCTACTGTCACGTCTGTTTTGTTAATCGTACAACTATGTGACACAAGTTGCGCAAAGAGAGATACTATCGAGCACTTCCGCCGAACAATTGAAGCACTCTTGAAAAACCATTATGTGTTGCAGGGAATGAGCTCCCTCACATCTCATCTGTGTGAGTTCAAGCTGTTTATATGCTGATTCAGTACCGCCACTTATCAGCAGTGACGACATGCCGGCTCTCTGGCAGGAGACTGTTTCTGTTCCACTTGATACTTCCATTCATACTCTACAACCTGGACAGCTTTGTACAACTCTCTACTGTACACTCATCATTTTGCTCCTCTCGCTGGGGGAAACCCAGTCGAGGTAGAGCTGTGGTACTGGTCTAGTGCGTAGTACTACTGGCATATTATACTTTCATTAAACTGTAATAGAGTGTTTCTCAGAAATACCTGAAAAACAGATGTCTGTAGATCAAAGTGAAATACTTCCTAGAGTATTTATCTTTTGGAGAATGCATCGGAGACCACAGAAATGTTTAATAAGAATGGTTAGCTTACTACTTCATAAACCACATAAACCATGAAATCTTACTGTACTGCCCAGTGGTTAAATATGATGTCGACCGCAGCCACTCTTGGAAGCCAAACGCATCATGTGCCATAGAACTAGAATCCATAGAACAAGCCTCCCTATTCAAGTCAATGATGGCATAATGGGTGGATTCTATTTCTATGGTATGTGCCACATAGTTTTGGTTACTGTGGTGACCGTGGTCCTAAAATGGAACCTTTGATCATTCGTTTATGTCCAGGAATCTGTCCCTGGAGAAATGTACAGTCTAGTTAACATTTTTAGTCCCTGGAGAAATGTACAGTCTAGTGAACATGTTTAGTCCCTGGAGAAATGTACAGTCTAGTGAACATGTTTAGTCCCTGGAGAAATGTACAGTCTAGTGAACATGTTTAGTCCCTGGAGAAATGTACAGTCTAGTGAACATGTTTAGTATCTGTCCCTGGAGAAATGTACAGTCTAGTGAACATGTTTAGTCCCTGGAGAAATGTACAGTCTAGTGAACATGTTTAGTGTCTGGAGAAATGTACAGTCTAGTGAACATGTTTAGTGTCTGTCCCTGGAGAAATGTACAGTCTAGTGAACATGTTTAGTATCTGTCCCTGGAGAAATGTACAGTCTAGTGAACATGTTTAGTGTCTGTCCCAGGAGAAATGTACAGTCTAGTGGACATGTTTAGTGTCTGTCCCAGGAGAAATGTACAGTCTAGTGGACATGTTTAGTGTCGGGAGAAATGTACAGTCTAGTGAACATGTTTAGTCCCTGGAGAAATGTACAGTCTAGTGAACATGTTTAGTCCCTGGAGAAATGTACAGTCTAGTGAACATGTTTAGTCCCTGGAGAAATGTACAGTCTAGTGAACATGTTTAGTGTCTGTCCCTGGAGAAATGTACAGTCTAGTTAACATGTTTAGTGTCTGTCCCTGGAGAAATGTACAGTCTAGTGAACATGTTTAGTCCCTGGAGAAATGTACAGTCTAGTGAACATGTTTAGTCCCTGGAGAAATGTACAGTCTAGTGAACATGTTTAGTCCCTGGAGAAATGTACAGTCTAGTGAACATGTTTAGTCCCTGGAGAAATGTACAGTCTAGTGAACATGTTTAGTCCCTGGAGAAATGTACAGTCTAGTGAACATGTTTAGTCCCTAGAGAAATGTACAGTCTAGTGAAACCACAATGTTTGGTTAGTTACTGTATGTTCAGTATGTAGATATGCCTACATTACTTGCATACAAGTGAGCCTCCCTGTAGCATGTATTTCATCAGATGTTTTTGGACTTGGGAACTTTTCTTTCACCATGCATTTTGGGGAAAACAAACAGTATTTCTGATTGACCTTTGAGTTTGTAGATTCTTGTTGCACTGTGCAGACAGCCTTTCTTCCTCTCGGTCTCTGTGGGCTTTAACCAGGAGTCATTGAAATGGTTTGAGGACAGTGACATTTACCCTGTCCTTTAGGGACATTTAGCAACATTAGCGCATATTGATGGATGGTACAGATTTTTAGCTTGACTGTCAAGTAAAGTCCTCTATTGAGAGAATGTCCAGAGAGCTATTATTCTAACTTAGCATGGCTTCTTCACAGAGCACATCCCACAGACATGGATGAGCCTCAAATTGTATGATCGATGTGGGAACCAGAGCTTGAAGGCTTTTGCAAGTTAAAACGCCCCTGAGTCTAAAGCAAATAAGGGTTTAAACAGTCTCTCTCTCTCTCCGTTTATCACTTCTCTGCAGCAATCAATGTTGTATATCACTCCAAGGTCGACAGCTCGCCAGCCATCCGCATGGTAGTGTATGGTATCGCATGGTAGTGTTGTATGGTATCGCATGGTAGTGTTGCATGGTAGTGTTGTATGGTATCACATGGTAGTGTTGTATGGTATCACATGGTAGTGTTGTATGGTATCACATGGTAGTGTTGTATGGTATCGCATGGTAGTGTTGTATGGTATCGCATGGTAGTGTTGTATGGTATCACATGGTAGTGTTGTATGGTATCACATGGTAGTGTTGTATGGTATCACATGGTAGTGTTGTATGGTATCACATGGTAGTGTTGTATGGTATCACATGGTAGTGTTGTATGGTATCGCATGGTAGTGTTGCATGGTAGTGCCGCATGGTAGTGTTGCATGGTAGTGTTGCATGGTAGTGTGTTGCATGGTAGTGTTGCATGGTAGTGTTGCATGGTAGTGTTGCATGGTAGTGTTGCATGGTAGTGTTGCATGGTAGTGTTGCATGATAGTGCTGCATGGTAGTGTTGCATGGTAGTGTTGCATGGTAGTGTTGCATGGTAGTGTTGCATGGTAGTGCTGCATGGTAGTGTTGCATGGTAGTGTTGCATGGTAGTGTTGCATGGTAGTGTTGCATGGTAGTGTTGCATGGTAGTGTTGTGTTTAGTTGCAGGCAGCACACTTGTTTATACACGCCATTTAATCCATTGAATTAAAGCACATTTCGGTAAGCTATTTCTCATTCCAACTACTTGTCACAGGGAGATTGACAGGTGACTCAAGGTGCTTCTAACACCTGGAACAGTAACTGACAGACCCTGGAGCCCACAAGGCAGCCCATTTCTCCCTCGGCCAGCAGATGAAGAGTTCATAAAGCCAGGATAAAGAATGTATCTGTCCCTCATGGTTGGATGGACAGTAGTTCTTTGGGGTTCACAGAAGACTTACAGTCCTATGTCGGTAGAGCAGCAGTTGGTGTTTAGGACCATGACACACAGATAAGAGAAGAGTAACAGAGAAGAGTAACCTGCAATCGGAATAGACAAGAGTAAAACATCCTCCATGCAATTGTACAGAACAATACATTGTGTTCCATACAAGCCTGGCATAATTCTCTTTCACATTGGAAGTAGGTATCTCTCCATAATTTGTCAATTCAACTGACATTTGTTTATGGCTGTAAATACTTTGTCTGCTTCATTTAGTTGATTGAGGTTTATGAGAGAGCCTGATCAGAAGTGAAAAGGACTAATTTGAGCATTGTCGTTTATTGCATTAAAAAAACAATTAAAGCTGTAATTCAGATGTGTCCTCTGTGAGTGGCGTAGTTACTAAATACCACAGGAATAGTTTGAAGAAGATTTTTTGTTGTGAAAGGAAATCTGAGGTTTTCTGTTCACCTTCTGGTATTTCACCTGATATTTATACCACTTGTCTAACCCAGAGCCTTTAGTCCAAATCTGAGGCGGATGTAACCCTGTGACATCATCTTCTGAGTTATGATTTTTGTCTGTTGTGTGGCTAAAGTATTGTTTGTTAAATAAACACAAATGTTTTTTATATCAATAATACTTCAGGAGATAAGCGTCAATCCTGACAAAATAATATATTTTAAAAAATGTGTTTATACGTGTAGTTCTCCTTTAAATGTGCCAACCATCCCTCTTACTTCTGTCTCCACAGGTAAGCAGTAGAATGGTGTCCGGGGAGGCAGGTGGGCACAGCTACCTGGTGGCGTGCTGGCAGCCCATCCTGGTCCTAATGCTGGGCACTGTCCTCTCCGGCTCCACCACCGGCTGCCCGTCCCGCTGTGAGTGTAATGCTCAGGAACGTTCCGTGGTGTGCCATCGACGGAGGCTGGCCTCGTTTCCCGAGGGCATCCCCATCGAGACGAAACTACTGGACCTCAGCAAGAACCGTCTGAAAAGCCTGGGGCCTGAGGAGTTCATCAACTACCCACAGCTGGAGGAGCTGCAGCTCAATGAGAACAATATCTCTTCCATGGAGCCCGGGGCTTTTAGCAACCTTGTCGGCTTGCGGACTCTGGGGCTGCGCAACAACCAGCTTAAGCTAATCCAGTTGGGAGTGTTCACAGGCCTCAGCAACCTCACCCAGCTGGACATTAGCGAGAACAGAATTGTCATCCTGCTGGACTACATGTTCCGGGAGCTGTACAATCTGAAGGCTCTGGAAGTGGGCGATAACGACCTGGTGTTCATCTCTCACCGAGCGTTCCACGGCCTCAGCAGCCTGGAACAGCTGACCATGGAGCGGTGCAACCTGACCTCTGTGCCCACTGAGGCCCTGAGCCATCTGCACAACCTGCTGTCGCTGCGACTACGCCACCTCACCGTCAATGCCGTCAGGGATTACTCCTTCAAGAGGCTGGAACGCCTGAGGGTGTTAGAGATCTCCTACTGGCCCTACCTGGACACCATGACTTCCAAATGCCTGTACGGCCTCAACATCACCTCCCTGACCATCACAAACTGTAACCTCACCGCCATCCCTTACCAGGCCATCCGACACCTTGGGCACCTTCTCTTTCTCAACTTGTCTTTTAATCCCATTCACACGGTGGAGGGGAACAAGCTGCACAATCTAATGAGGCTCCAGGCCTTCCACTTGGTAGGAGGGAGATTAGCCACAATCGAGCCCTACTCCTTCCGGGGCTTGAACCATCTCCGAGTCCTCAACGTATCCAGCAATAGCCTGAGCACCCTGGAGGAATCTGTGTTTCACTCCGTGGGGAACCTGGAGACCCTGGCACTGTACGGGAACCCACTGGCCTGCGACTGCCGACTGCTCTGGGTCTTCCGTCGCCGCTGGAGGCTCAACTTCAACCGGCAGCAGCCCTCCTGCTCTTTGCCCGAGGCCGTGCAGGGCAAGGAGTTCAAAGACTTCCCCGACATCCTCCCCTCCGATTCCTTCACCTGCCAGAAGTCCAGGATACAAGACCACAAGGCACTGCAGAGGCACGTAGACGAGGGCACAACGGTCCATTACACATGCCAGGCCGACGGCGACCCAGCCCCCGTGATCATGTGGCTGTCCCCCAAGAAGCAGTTTATCACCACCAAGTCCGTGGGGCGTCTCAGCGTGTCCCCCGAGGGCACGCTAGAGGTGCGCTACGCCCAGATCCAGGACAACGGTACCTACCTGTGCATCGCCAGCAATGCCGCAGGGAATGACACCAAGCCCGCCCACCTGCATGTGCACAGCTACTCGCCCAACTGGCCGCACCAGCCCAACAAGACGTTTGCTTTCATCTCCAACCAGCCCAGCGAGGACGGGGCCAACGGGACCCTGGCCCAGGTTCCCTTCCCATTCGACGTGAAGACTCTGATCATCGCCACCACCATGGGATTTATCTCGTTCCTCGGCGTCGTCCTCTTCTGTCTCGTCATCCTCTTCCTCTGGAGCAGAGGAAAAGGCAACGTCAAGCCAAACATAGAGATTGAGTATGTACCGCGTAAGGCGGAGGCAGGTGAGAGTAGTCCAACCGGCGATGCGCCACGTAAATTCAACATGAAAATGATGTGAGACTCAAGCTTACTGACACACTATATTCTCTTTAAATATATGTGGAATTTATGAGAGATAGACATCTTGATACTATACCCCAAGACTGTTTTACCTTCAGGGACTGAATCTTAAACAGCGAGTGTTGGATTTAAAAAGTATTCAAATCTCTGTGCGTTTTTATGGGCAATAGTCATAAAGAAAATAAGCCAGTCATGTTTTATGCTCCTTTCAACCTGAAAAGGGAGATTGTCTTTATCTGGTCTTTTGATTGTTTTATTTTCTCTGTGTCTTGTTCTTCTTACCATGTACAATGAGCAAAGGAATGGTCGCAATACCACTTAAAGGGGTAGTTCACAAAAATACTGAAATTGACAGCAGCAACGGTAAGAGGAATATCATGTCAATTTGTTTGAACTATACCTTTAATGGTTATGGGTTTTGAGCATATTACTGTATTATGAGCAGGTGCAATTCAAGCAATGTACGTACAGTGCATTCGGAAAGTATTCAGACCCCCCTTGACTTTTTCCAAATGTTGTTACGTTACAGCCTTATTCTAAAATTGATTAAATCATTTTTTAACTCATCAATGTACACACAACACCCAATAATAACAAAGCAAAAACAGGTATTCAGACCCTTTACTCAGTAAACACCGGTATTTGGGGAGTTTTTCCCATTCTTCTCTATAGATCCTCTCAAGCTCTGTCAGGTTGGATGGTGAGCGTCGCTGCACAGCTATTTTCAGGTCTCTCCAGAGATGTTCGATGGGGTTCAAGTCCGGGCTCTGGCTTTTCATCAAGGATCTCTTTGTACTTTGCTCCGTTCATCTTTGCCTCAATCCTGATTAGTCTCCCAGTTTCTGCTGCTGAAAAAAATCACCACAGCATGATGCTGCCACCACCATGCTTCACCGTCGGGATGGTGCCATGTTTCCTCCACACGTGACGCTTGCCATTCAGGCCAAAGAGAGTGTTTAGGTGCCTTTGGCAAACTACAAGCCGGCTGTCATGTGCCTTTTACTGAGGAGTGACTTCCGTCTGGCCACCGTCCCATAAAGGCCTGATTGGTGGAGTGCTGCACAGATGGTTGTCCTTCTGGAAGGTTCTCCCATCACCACAGAGGAACTCTGTCAGAGTGACCATCGGGTTCTTGGTCACTTCCCTGACCAAGGCACTTCTCCCCCCATTGCTCAGTTTGGCAGTGAGGCCAGCTCTAGGAAGAGTCTTGGTGGTGCCAAACCTCTTCCATTTACGAAAGATGGAGGCCACTGTGTTCTTGCAATGCTGCAGAAATGTTTGGTATCCTTCCCCAGATCTGTGCCTTGACACAATCCTGTCTCTGAGCTCTACGGACAATTCCTTCGACCTCATGGCTCGGTTTTTGCTCTGACATACACTGTCAACTGTGCGACCTTATATAGACAAGTGTGTGCCTTTCCAAATCATGTCCAATCAATTGAATTTACCACACGTTGACGACAATCAAGTTGGAGAAACATCTCAAGGATGATAAATAGAAACAGGATGCAAATAATTTTTTGAATTTGAATACATTTTCAAAAAATTCTAAAAACCTGTTTTCGCTTTGTCATTATGGGGTATTGTGTGTAGATTGATGAAGATTTTTATTTATTTAATCCATTTTAGAATAAGGCTGTAACATAACAAAATGTGGGAAAAGTCAAGGGGTCTGAATACTTTTCGAATGCACTTAAGAGATAAAAGTAAGCTAGAAAGGCATAGAATGGCATATTGTAAGTTGTAAAACAATATATATATTATGCTTGACAATCATCAAAATCACAAAGGTCATTGGTATAAATCACGGAATAAGTACAATGTAAAATATCAGCAATGAAGTTAGGGTCCTCTGATGCCATTTTGTCTACTTAATGTGCAGTGGCTCAAATCCTTTCCTAGCAAACTAGGAACATTCCCTGAACATTAGCTAAGATTCCCCTTAAATTCTAGTTAGGGTCTTAGGATGATTAACATCCCAAAAACATTAAAATAATGTTTTTGTTAACAAAATTATTTTGTACATTTTTTTTTGTATGAAATATCCTTGGAATGTTCTCCTAACATTCCCTAAAATGTTGTGCACAACATCTGTAAGAAACACCACAGAACATTCCCCAAACGTTCTCATTAGGTTACCAGGTAATGTAATAACACAATGTAGCAGTAATGTTTTTTTTACAACATACGGCCGCAACAAAATATGAGAGCATCGTTCTGGGAATATTCTTGCAAAATGCAAATGTTTTATACAAACATTGTATAACCATCAGCACAAGTGGACAGTTTTTTGTGTTATGAGAACATTTGCCGCAACCTAACAAATGTTCTGGGAACTTTCACAAAATTAATTTTGTTTTTTGCTGGGTTGTTTGTATAATCACAAACATGCTTCAAATGATAAGTGTGATATTCATTTTGAAGCCCTATGTTTTCTTTGTCAGTGTGTTCTCCTGTTTGCAGTGATCAGGAACCAGTTGTTGTAATACAGTTGATGTGTTAACAGGGTTTTATGTGGTGAAATACATTTTACAGCCATAGTCTGCTCTGAAAGCAATGTGTTCATAAACCCTGAAACCGCCGGTTAGGAAATAATGGACGGAATGGGAGCATATTAAAACAATAAACTTTTATACAATAATTGTATTCATTTTTGATGCTATTCCATTCAAGCACATTGAAAGGGCACCAAATGAGTCTATTTGCCTGCTGTATATCCCCGAGTGTGAATACAGTAGTAGGCTTAACACTGTTGACAAGCCTCGGATTTCAGGTCTCAGAGTTGGTTTTCTCCCTTTTGTATGCAGTAGCCTAGCCAGATGGGGGATGCTATAACCAGTTTATTCTTTCATGCTGTGAGTGCAGCTGTGAATAATTTACAGGGGATGACGTTGCTATGAGAACACCAGAAGAAGCCAATATGAAACTGTGTCATCCTGACACTCTAGGAGTTGAACACGAAAGGATATTATTGGAGTTGATCCTGCTACAGTATCAGAGGCCAGGGAGGAGCTATGAAATGTAGCAGTGGTTCCCAAACTTTTTATAGTCCCGTACCCCTTCAAACATTCAGCCTCAAGCTGCAGCTGCAGCTCCAGCACCACTCTCAAATGTTGTTTTTTTGCCATCATTGTAAGGCTGCCACACACACACTATACGATACATTCATTAAACATAACAATTAGTTTTTGTCACAACCCGGCTCGTGGGAAGTGACAAAGAGCTCTTATAGGACCAGGTCACAAATAACAATATAATAATAATCAATAATTTTGCTCTTTGTTTAACCATCTTACATTAAAAAACGTACTTGTTTATTGAAATTGTGAATAACTCACCACAGGTTAATAAGTGTGCTTGAAAGGAGGCTCATAACTCTGCAATGTTGGGTTGTATTGGAGAGTCTCAGTCTTAAATCATTTTCCACACACAGTCTGTGGCTGTATTTAGTTCATGCTAGTGAAGGCCGAGAATCCACTCTTACATAGGTATGTAGTTGCAAAGGGCATAATGTGTCTTAATTAACAGCGTGATTTGCCAAGGCAGGACACTCTGAGTGCAGTCCTTTCCAGAAATCTAGCAGTGGCTTCTGATTAAATTACATTTTCACAGAACCGCTTGTTGCAATTTTGATGAGGCTCTCTTGTTGAGATGTCGGTAAGTGGACTGGAGGCAGAGTATGAAAGGGGATAACGAATCCAGTTGTTTGTGTCGTCCGTTTCTGGAAAGTACCTGTAAGGGTTTTCTTTAGGTGAAGTAGAGGCGGACCAAAATGCAGCGTGGTTGTTCATGTTCTTTCATTTATAAAGACACTACACATGAGATAACTAACAAAAACAACAAACGTGAGTAAACCTAAAACAGTCCTATCTGGTGCAAAACACAGAGACAGGAACAATCACCCACAAACACACAGTGAAACCCAGGCTACCTAAGTATGATTCTCAATCAGAGACAACTAATGACACCTGCCTCTGGGCCGAAACTAGGCCGAAACATAGAAATACCCAAAACCTAGAAAAACAAACATAGACTGCCCACCCAACTCACGCCCTGACCATACTAAATAAATACAAAACAAAGGAAATAAAGGTCAGAACGTGACAGTACCTGTGTAATTGTGCATCCAACTCACTCAGGTGCTTCGCTGGATCACATTTGACATGGTCAGTAAACCGTAGTTCATTTGCACACAAACAAATCATACAATAACAGAAAGACCTGTGTGTTGTCCTTGTTAATGCAGACAGAGAAGAACTCCAGCTTCTTAATCATAGTATCAATTTTGTCCCGCACATTCAATAGTTGTGGAGAGTCCCTGTAATCCTAGATGCAGGTCATTCAGGCGAGAAAAAACATCACCCAGATAGGCCAGTCGTGTGAGAAACTCGTCATCATGCAAGCAGTCAAACGAGCAGTCAGCTCGTTTCTCTATTTAAAAAATGTCAATACTTTGCCCCTTGATAACCAGCGCACTTCTGTATGTAAAAGTATGTTGTAAAATCGTTACATGGTTCCTGCCTACATCATTGCATAGTGCAGAAAATACAAGAGAGATCAGGGGCCCTGCTTTAACAAAGTGAACCATTTTCACTGTAGTGTTGAAAACGTCTTTCAAGCTGTCAGCAAGAGCCTCTCGTGGATGCTGCAGTGTACCCAAGTGACGTCTGGAACAACTGCTTGCACGCGCGTTACCACTCCACTATGTCTCCCTGTCATGGTTTTTGCGTCACAAAGCTGCCCAGTACTTTATAAATATCCTCTCCTGTTGTCCTGGTTTCCAGTGATTTGCAGAAGAGGATATCTTCCTTAATTGACCCCCCCATAAATGTAACAGACTTATACCAGGAGCTGTGCCAGGCCCGCCACATCTGTTGACTCATCCAGCTGTAACAGACATATACCAGGAGCTGTGCCAGGCCCACCACGTCTGTTGACTCATCCAGCTGTAACAGACTTATACCAGGAGCTGTGCCAGGCCCACCACGTCTGTTGACTCATCCAGCTGTAACAGACATATACCAGGAGCTGTGCCAGGCCCACCACGTCTGTTGACTCATCCAGCTGTAACAGACTTATACCAGGAGCTGTGCCAGGCCCACCACATCTGTTGACTCATCCAGCTGTAACAGACATATACCAGGAGCTGTGCCAGGCCCACCACGTCTGTTGACTCATCCAGCTGTAACAGACTTATACCAGGAGCTGTGCCAGGCCCACCATCTGTTGACTCATCCAGCTGTAACAGACTTATACCAGGAGCTGTGCCAGGCCCGCCACGTCTGTTGACTCATCCAGCTGTAACAGACATATACCAGAGCTGTGCCAGGCCCACATCTGTTGACTCATCCAGCTGTAACAGACTTATACCAGGAGCTGTGCCAGGCCCACCACGTCTGTTGACTCATCCAGCTGTAACAGACTTATACCAGAGCTGTGCCAGGCCCACCACGTCTGTTGACTCATCCAGCTGTAACAGACTTATACCAGGAGCTGTGCCAGGCCCACCACGTCTGTTGACTCATCCAGCTGTAACAGACTTATACCAGGAGCTGTGCCAGGCCCACCACGTCTGTTGACTCATCCAGCTGTAACAGACATATACCAGGAGCTGTGCCAGGCCCACCACGTCTGTTGACTCATCCAGCTGTAACAGACTTATACCAGGAGCTGTGCCAGGCCCACCACGTCTGTTGACTCATCCAGCTGTAACAGACTTATACCAGGAGCTGTGCCAGGCCCACCACGTCTGTTGACTCATCCAGCTGTAACAGACTTATACCAGGAGCTGTGCCAGGCCCACCACGTCTGTTGACTCATCCAGCTGTAACAGACTTATACCAGGAGCTGTGCCAGGCCCGCCACGTCTGTTGACTCATCCAGCTGTAACAGACTTATACCAGGAGTTGTGCCAGGCCCACCACGTCTGTTGACTCATCCAGCTGTAACAGACTTATACCAGGAGCTGTGCCAGGCCCACCACGTCTGTTGACTCATCCAGCTGTAACAGACTTATACCAGGAGCTGTGCCAGGCCCACCACGTCTGTTGACTCATCCAGCTGTAACAGACTTATACCAGGAGCTGTGCCAGGCCCACCACGTCTGTTGACTCATCCAGCTGTAACAGACTTATACCAGGAGCTGTGCCAGGCCCACCACGTCTGTTGACTCATCCAGCTGTAACAGACTTATACCAGGAGCTGTGCCAGGCCCACCACGTCTGTTGACTCATCCAGCTGTAACAGACTTATACCAGGAGCTGTGCCAGGCCCACCACGTCTGTTGACTCATCCAGCTGTAACAGACTTATACCAGGAGCTGTGCCAGGCCCACCACGTCTGTTGACTCATCCAGCTGTAACAGACTTATACCAGGAGCTGTGCCAGGCCCACCACGTCTGTTGACTCATCCAGCTGTAACAGACTTATACCAGGAGCTGTGCCAGGCCCACCACGTCTGTTGACTCATCCAGCTGTAACACATAGAATTCACTGGCTTGTATGTGAAGCAGTAATTGTTTCAGAACACCTCCTGCCATGTCACTGATGCGTCGTGTAACAGTGTTGTTTGATGGAGACGTTGTCTGTATAGTTTTTGGGCCATTTCCCCCAGCATTGTCCCAGCCATATCCGTGGCAGCAGGAAGAATTAAGTCCTCCACAATAGTATGGGGCTTGCCTGTCCTAGCCACACGGTAGCTCACCATATAAGACGCTTCTAGACCCTTCTTATTAATGGTATCTGTTGCTGTTATACATGTCTTACTTTTCGAAAGTCGTCTTAATTCTCGCTAAAAAAACCTCCTGTGGCTTATTTTTCAAATGGGCATGTTTTGTTTCTAAATGTCTGCACAAGAGTGAAGGTTTCATTGAGTTGTGAGATAGTACTTTTACACATATAACACTGGCTGAGGAAAGGCACTACTCCCAACATACACTACTGTTCAAGAGTTTGGGGTCACTTAGAAATGTCCTTGTTTTTGAAAGAAAAGCACAGATTTTGTACATTAAAAAACATCAAACTGGCTCTAACCAGAATAGAGTGGGAGGCCCCGGTGCACAATTGAGCAAGAGGACAAGTACATTAGAGTGTCTAGTTTGAGAAACAGACGCCTCACAAGTCCTCAACTGGCAGCTTCGTTAAATAGTACCCGCCAAACACCAGTCTCAACGTCAACAGTGCAAGAGGCGACTCCGGGATGCTGGCCTTCTAGGCAGAGTCGCAAAGAAAAAGCCATATCTCAGACTGGCCAATAAAAATAAAAAATTAAGATGGGCAGAAGAACACAGACACTGGACAGAGGAACTCTGCCTAGAACTCTGCCTAGAACTCTGCTAGAACTCTGCTAGAACTCTGCCTTGAACTCTGCCTAGAACTCTGCCTTGAAGGCAGAGTTTCCTCTTCATTGTTGACGTAGAGACTGGTGTTTTGTGGGTATTATTTAATGAAGCTAACAGTTGAGGACTTGTGAGGCATCTGTTTCTCTGTACGCCTATGTAGATATTCCATTAAAAAACAGCCGTTTCCACCTACAATAGTCATTTACAACACTAACAATGTCTACACTGTATTTCTGATCAATTTGATGTTATTTTAATGGACAAAAAAATGTGCTTTTCAAAAATAAGGACATTTCTAAGTGAACGGTAGTGTAAGCGAACCCCAAATCAATGAATTTCATCATATTTGCGCCTCTTTGCTGGTCCAACGTCCCTGTCTGTTGTTCGGTGCTTTCCCGGGTAAAGGGGCAGGAGATCTTCGGCTGCATCAGATTCACAACTGTCAGTGTCCATGCTAGCTGGGCTAACAACAAATGTAGAATTACTGATGCTAGCTGGGCTAACAACAAATGTAGAATTACTGATGCTTGCATTGGATGTTCTTGTGGAAGCTGAACAACTTGTGTCGTCGACAGGTGCAGGTGTAGTACTGCTGGTAGCAGTAGTACTGCTGGTAGTAGCAGTACTAGTAGCAGTACTACCAGTAGAGCTGGTATGTGTCTCTATGGACGCGGGCCTTACTTAAAAAAAAAAAAACATTTATCAATTTTCGAGCCAACGGAATGAGCAGCAGCTACATACGGACCAGTAGTGGAATTCCCGTGAGAGAGTAACGGTTAATGTGATTGGATGTTAATTATTTGACAAGGCTACCTGTATTTGACATTGTGTTGTTATTTTGCTGAACACTAGATGGTTTAATTTTATTTTTGGCAGTGAAATGAGGCTACTCAGGCGAGAAAAATACCTCACCCAAATGAATAGCCCTGCTGAAAAATATAAACGGACTGATTGAAAATGTGAAGAAAAAAAACAAGACATTGTTTTTCCCCAGATTGGGAATACCTGAAAAATAGGAATAATTTCAACCTAATGTGGAGTTTAAATTGAGTACATAGGGATTGCTTTAATGCATTACACTATCAAATGCAACCTGCCTACTATATATCCTATACCTCCTATATCTCCTACAGCTCCTTTAGCTAAAAAAGCTAATATATCTCCTATATCTCCCATTGCTAATATAGCTCCTATAGCTAATATATCTCCTATAGTCCTTAATATCTATAGCTCCAATAGCTCCTGTAGCTAATATATATTTCTTATATCTCCTATAGCTCATATGTCTCCAATAGCTAACATATGTCCTATAGCTCCTATATCTCCTACAGCTCCTATAGCTAATATATATTTGCTACATCTCCTATAGCTGCTATATCTCCTATAGCTCCTATAACTAATATACCTACTATAGTTCCTATAGCTCATATATCTGCTATAGATCCTATATCACCTATAGCTCCTATATCTAATATATCTCCTATAGCTAAGATATCTCCTATAGCTCCTATATCTGCTATAGCTCCTATATCACCTATAGCTCCTATATCTAATATATCTCCTATAGCTAATATATCTCCTATAGCTCCTATATCTCATATAGCTTCTGTATCTCCTATAGCTCCTGTATCTCCTATAGCTCCTGTATCTCCTATAGCTAATATAGTTCCTATAGCTCCTATATTTGCTATAGCTCCTATATCTCCTATAGCTCCTATATCTCATAAAGCTCCCGTATCTCCTATAGCTCCTGTATTTCCTATAACTAACATAGTTCCTATAGCGCCAATATCTCCTATAGCTCCTATATATCATATATCTCCTATAACTACTACATATCCTATAACTCATATATCTTCTATATCTCCTATATCTCCTATAACTCGTATATCTCCTATATATAATATATGTCCTACAGCTACTATATATCCTATAACTTATATATCTCCTATAACTCCTATATATCTTATAACTCCTATATCTCCTATAGCTCCTATGTATCCTATAACTCCTATATCTCCTATAACTCCTATATATCCTATAGCTCCTATGTATCCTATAACTCCTATATCTCCTATATCTCCTATATATCCTATAGCTCCTATGTATCCTATATCTCCTATATATCCTATAGCTCCTATGTATCCTATATCTCCTATATATCCTATAGCTCCTATGTATCCTATAACTCCTATACATCATATAACTCCTATATCTCCTATAACTCCTATATATCCTATAGCTCCTATATCTCCTATAACTCCTATAACTCCTATATATCCTATATCTCCTATATATCCTATAGCTCCTATGTATCCTATAACTCCTATACATCATATAACTCCTATATCTCCTATAGCTCCTATATATCCTATATATCCTATAACTCCTGTATATCCTATAGCTCCTATATATCCTATAGCTCCTATAGCTCCTATATATCCTATATCTCCTGTATATCCTGTATATCCTATATCTCCTATATCTCCTATATCTCCTATATATCCTATATATCCTATATCTCCTATATATCCTATAACTCCTGTATATCCTGTATATCCTATATCTCCTATATCTCCTATATCTCCTATATATCCTATATCTCCTATATATCCTATAACTCCTGTATATCCTGTATATCCTATATCTCCTATATATCCTATATCTCCTATATATCCTATAACTCCTATATATCCTATATCTCCTATATCTCCTATAGCTCCTATAACTCCTATATCTCCTATATATCCTATAACTCCTGTATATCCTATATCTCCTATATCTCCTATATCTCCTATATATCCTATATATCCTATATCTCCTATATATCCTATAACTCCTGTATATCCTGTATATCCTATATCTCCTATATCTCCTATATCTCCTATATATCCTATATCTCCTATATATCCTATAACTCCTGTATATCCTGTATATCCTATATCTCCTATATCTCCTATATCTCCTATATATCCTATAGCTCCTATATCTCCTATATCTCCTATATCTCCTATAACTCATATATCTCCAATATATCCTATATCTCCCTCCTATTTGTGCCAAGACACTCTTGTTGGTTTTCTTCTACATTATTTTCAAACAAATTATTGTATTTTTTACGAGACTGAGGCCTTTAAAAAAAATGTTTTGATATAGTGCAATATTAGCCATGTTAAGCAGTTTCCTCCGAATCCCTGATTAGACACTGTTGTTAAGTTGATAATAATAGACTTAACTGAGATTTCTGCCATTTGCATGCAATGGGCACAACAATTACACTTATCCTAAACCAATTAGGATGCATTTATTTAGCCAACAAGCAGGTTAGAAAGTTAGACATTTCTGCTATTGCCGTGCTGTGCTACATCATCATGTCAAAGGATGCAAGAGCCTTAGGTAAGGGAAATGTTATGCTAGTTAACTGCCAGTTCGCATAGCCAATCAACTAACCTAAATAATGGGTTGTATCATAAAATATTAAATTACTAGACGACGGATGCCATGACTATGAACGGCATTTGTCATGCAATTGTTAGTCTGTGGTATAACTATGGTATAACTCTGGTATAACTCTGGTATAACTCTGGTATAACCCTGGTATAACTCTGGTATAACTCTGGTATAACCCTGGTATAACTCTGGTATAACCCTGGTATAACTCTGGTATAACTCTGGTATAACTCTGGTATAACCCTGGTATAACTCTGGTATAACCCTGGTATAACTCTGGTATAACTCTGGTATAACTCTGGTATAACCCTGGTATAACTCTGGTATAACTGGTATAACTCTGGTATAACTCTGGTATAACCCTGGTATAACTCTGGTATAACCCTCTGGTATAACTCTGGTATAACCCTGATATAACCCTGGTATAACTCTGGTATAACTCTGGTATAACTCTGGTATAACTCTGGTATAACTCTGGTATAACTCTGGTATAACCCTGGTATAACTCTGGTATAACTCTGGTATAACTCTGGTATAACCCTGGTATAACTCTGGTATAACCCTGGTATAACTCTGGTATAACTCTGGTATAACCCTGGTATAACCCTGGTATAACTCTGGTATAACTCTGGTATAACTCTGGTATAACTCTGGTATAACCCTGGTATAACTCTGGTATAACTCTGGTATAACTCTGGTATAACTCTGGTATAACCCTGATATAACTCTGGTATAACTCTGGTATAACTCTGGTATAACCCTGATATAACCCTGATATAACTCTGGTATAACCCTGGTATAACCCTGGTATAACCCTGGTATAACTCTGGTATAACCCTGGTATAACCCTGATATAACCCTGATATAACTCTGGTATAACTCTGGTATAACCCTGGTATAACTCTGGTATAACCCTGATATAACTCTGGTATAACTCTGGTATAACTCTGGTATAACTCTGGTATAACCCTGGTATAACTCTGGTATAACTCTGGTATAACCCTGATATAACCCTGGTATAACTCTGGTATAACTCTGGTATAACCCTGGTATAACCCTGGTATAACTCTGGTATAACCCTGGTATAACCCTGATATAACTCTGGTATAACTCTGGTATAACTCTGGTATAACCCTGATATAACCCTGATATAACTCTGGTATAACCCTGGTATAACCCTGGTATAACTCTGGTATAACCCTGGTATAATGGTATAACCCTGTATATATAACCCTGGTATAACTCTGGTATAACTCTGGTATAACTGGTATAACTCTGGTATAACCCTGGTATAACTCTGGTATAACCCTGATATAACTCTGGTATAACTCTGGTATAACTCTGGTATAACTCTGGTATAACCCTGATATAACTCTGGTATAACCCTGATATAACCCTGATATAACTCTGGTATAACTCTGGTATAACCCTGATATAACTCTGGTATAACTCTGGTATAACTCTGGTATAACCCTGATATAACTCTGGTATAACTCTGGTATAACTCTGGTATAACCCTGATATAACTCTGATATAACTCTGGTATAACTCTGGTATAACTCTGGTATAACGCTGGTATAACCCTGGTATAACTCTGGTATAACTCTGGTATAACTCTGGTATAACCCTGATATAACCCTGATATAACTCTGGTATAACCCTGGTATAACTCTGGTATAACCCTGGTATGTAGACCTGCTGACAGAGGGTTCAAGTGTTGGCCTTCTGCTAAATGGAATGTTAGTATGTGCTCAGGTGAGGTGTGTGTTTGTGGCTGTGTGTGTTCCAACCACCCTGCCCTCCAGCCCTGTTCCCTGCCAGTGACTACACCACTTGCCATGTAGAAACGTGGGTCGACGAGCCAGACCGGCCTCTGGGAGGGAGGGGGGCTTAACGCAGGGGGAGGCCGTGTGCCAAAGTGTAGTCTGCTGATCAACAACAAGAAGTGCTAATGAAATGTACTGTGTGTGTATGTGTAAGAAAGAGAGCGAGAGGGATGTGAGCTGTCTACTTGGAATGCATGCATGAATCTGAGTGGTGTAAATGAAAACTAGCGAGGACTGCCTAATAAAACTGAGTGGTGTAAATGAATACTAGCGAGGACTGCCTAATAAAACTGAGTGGTGTAAATGAATACTAGCGAGGACTGCCTAATAAAACTGAGTGGTGTAAATGAATACTAGCGAGGACTGCCTAATAAAACTGAGTGGTGTAAATGAATACTAGCGAGGACTGCCTAATAAAACTGAGTGGTGTAAATGAATACTAGCGAGGACTGCCTAATAAAACTGAGTGGTGTAAATGAATACTAGCGAGGACTGCCTAATACGACTGAGTGGTGTAAATGAATACTAGCGAGGACTGCCTAATAAAACTGAGTGGTGTAAATGAATACTAGCGAGGACTGCCTAATACAACTGAGTGGTGTAAATGAAAACTAGCAAGGACTGCCTAATACGACAGAGTGGTGTAAATGAATACTAGCGAGGACTGCCTAATACGACTGAGTGGTGTAAATGAATACTAGCGAGGACTGCCTAATACAACTGAGTGGTGTAAATTAATACTAGCGAGGACTGCCTAATACGACTGAGTGTTGTAAATGAATACTAGTGAGGACTGCCTAATAAAACTGAGTGGTGTAAATGAATACTAGCGAGGACTGCCTAATAAAACTGAGTGGTGTAAATGAATACTAGCGAGGACTGCCTAATACGACTGAGTGTTGTAAATGAATACTAGTGAGGACTGCCTAATACGACTGAGTGGTGAGTGGCGTAACCTGTGAGCCTATCTCCTGTTTCTGTAGCCTGAGGCAGCTTGATGTACACAGTATGGAAACAACCGCCTTAAGACTACATCCAAGTGCTTATTCATGTCAATGGTTGTGAAAGCTCAGAATACAATACTGTACCATCTATGGAGTAGTGACAGTACATAGCAATGTTGTACAGAGGAACCATTCATAATTCAATAGATATGGATGGGTGGATTCTTGAACAAGCAAACACACATTCATCTACTATGATTAAGGGTGCTTAGAGATGTAGGTTACTGTAATAAATACAAGCGTGTTGTATATGAATGACATGGGTTCATGTGGCAGGGATGTGTCTGCTGTCTAAGAGACCTGACGGGAACCAGGTGCCTGCTGGGATTTGAAAGTAAAACCACAACACATGGATACCCTATAGATTCAGTACCAGGAAGTAGAACAGGTGGAAGTTCTCTACAGAGAATCTCTAAAGTGAAATGTTTGCTGCCTGTGACGTCTCCGACTCTGTCATATCAAGCTAACGGGCATGATTTATGTTTGCACTGTTGGCTTTTCCCCCCCAGAATGGATCGATACCTCTCAGGCACTGACATGCTGTTACGGTCAAAGCACAAGGGGAACCTGTTCATAATTCTACACAGCTAATGTCTCAGCTTCCGTTAACCCTGTCCGTGCAAACAAGAGACACAACATTTAAAACTAGCTGCCATGGCGCAAGATGAAGACAACAAAATTGACCCAGGGTTTATGCTCCATATTGAAGGTTGCGTGATAACTTGATCCATTGTGGATATCAACAATAGCTGAGTTGCTAAGTGTGGGTGTGTGCAAATAGTAGTCTTTATATAGACTTATACAAATGCCTTCAGAAAGCATTATTCAAATATTGTTGTGTTACAGCCTGAATTCAAAATGGATTAAATAGATGTTGTCCCTCCCCCATCTACACACATTACCCTATAATGACAAAAGATACATTTTTGCAAATGTATCTGGCAGCAATTATATCTGTTAGTCTTTCTGGGTAAGTCTTTAAGAGCTTTGCACACCTTGAGTGTACAATATTTGCACATTATTCTTTATAAAATTATTCAAGCTCTGTCAAGTTGGTTGTTGATCATTGCTAGAAAGCCATTTTCAAGTCTCATGCCATAGATTTGTAAAAATGATTCCACTTTGACATTATTGGGGTATTGTGTGTAGGCCAGTGACACAACATCTCAATGTAATCCATTTTAAATTCAGGCTGTAACACAACAACATGTGGAGAAGTCAGGAGACGTGAATTCATTCTGAAGGCCCTGTATATGGAGATGTAGGCCTTGGAGCTATGCCACAATAACATTATTTATACTCTAAACATATGAAGGCATTAGAGCGTATGGTGACGTGTAGCGTAGGATATGTATACCGTAGACATATATACTGTACACATGAAATGTGGCCTTGTGGGTAGAGTGTTTGCCCTGAGATTCTAAGGTTGGGAGTTGGATCTCCAGCCGAGTCATATAAAATAAATTGGACCCGATGCATAAAGGTGATGTATTGGGGGTAATGCCCTGCGATAGACTAGCGTCCTGTCAAGCTGCTATGGAAACAGGGGCTCCTGCTCCTATGAGTCATTCCGGCTTGCACAAGCCAAGGATACTTACTACAGTAACTCAAATTCAACAAACCTTCTTGTTGTCGTCTCAAATGGACTCATCTGCCATTTGTAAAGTCACACAGTATTACTGGACACCATTTCCTCCAGGGGGTAAACAACTGAAAGCTCTGAATACAAGGCCACAAGATATAATGGGTCCCAGGAGAAAGGATGGGGATTCAATGTGGGAGTAGGGCAGCACCTTAATAAAACAGGATTATGCCTCTGTAAGCCCATGTGAATTTTCAGGGCTTAAGATATCTGTCTAAAGTGCACTGAGTAGATTGAAACATGGACTCTCTAGAGGGGAAATGTGATTTGTGATGGCCGAAGTGTTTGTGTGTGTGTGTGTGTGTGTGTGTGTGTGTGTGTGTGTGTGTGTGTGTGTGTGTGTGTGTGTGTGTGTGTGTGTGTGTGTGTGTGTGTGTGTGTATATATATGTTCCTGCAGTGTCATTGCTATTGTGTGTGTGTGTGTGTGTGTGTGTGTGTGTGTGTGTGTGTGTGTGCATGCGCCATCTGTGTGACTGACATCCGTGAAAAACCACCAGGGACAAACAAGATCTCTGTCCTCTCTGTGAAGAACCCCCAGGGACAAACAAGATCTCTGTCCTCTCTGTGAAGAACCCCCAGGGACAAACGAGATCTCTGTCCTCTCTGTGAAGAACCCCCAGGGACAAACAAGATCTCTGTCCTCTCTGTGAAGAACCCCCAGGGACAAACAAGATCTCTGTCCTCTCTGTGAAGAACCCCCAGGGACAAACAAGATCTCTGTCCTCTCTGTGAAGAACCCCCAGGGACAAACAAGATCTCTGTCCTCTCTGTGAAGAACCCCCAGGGACAAACGAGATCTCTGTCCTCTCTGTGAAGAACCCCCAGGGACAAACTAAATCTCTGTCTTCTCTGTGAAAGACGACCAAGGACAAACAAGACCTCTATCCTCTCTGTGAAGACCCACCAGGGACAAACAAGATCTCTGTCCTCTCTGTGAACAACCATCAGGGACAAACAAGCAGTGAGTGGTGCTGACCTCACATAGAGACCTAACAGAGAACAGATCAGGGTGGTGCTGATCTCACATAGAGACCTAACAGGGAACAGATCAGGGTGGTGCTGACCTCACATAGAGACCTAACAGGGAACAGATCAGGGTGGTGCTGACCTCACATAGAGACCTAACAGAGAACAGATCAGGGTGGTGCTGACCTCACATAGAGACCTAACAGAGAACAGATCAGGGTGGTGCTGACCTCACATAGAGACCTAACAGAGAATAGATCAGGGTGGTGCTGATCTCACATAGAGACCTAACAGGGAACAGATCAGGATGGTGTTGACCTCACATAGAGACCTAACAGAGAACAGATCAGGGTAGTGCTGACCTCACATAGAGACCTAACAGAGAATAGATCAGGGTGGTGCTGACCTCACATAGAGACCTAACAGAGAATAGATCAGGGTGGTGCTGACCTCACATAGAGACCTAACAGGGAACAGATCAGGGTGGTGCTGACCTCACATAGAGACCTAACAGAGAACAGATCAGGGTGGTGCTGACCTCACATAGAGACCTAACAGAGAACAGATCAGGGCTGTCAATTAAGTCTTTTTTCTAGCATTCTAGTCTATTTGTCCTTCAACCCTTAGAGTTTCAGTAAAGGCCTTGTTTAAAACGCCATAGTACTTTTAACCATGTCCCTTATCACACGAGTAGAAAACAAATGAATTATTGACCGGCAGTCCAACCATGCATTATTCAGGTACCGTACCATTGCATTTCATATTGGATGTCATACTGTACCTCACACGAGGCAGGTTGCCTTGCACTGCACATGACTGGGATGCTGTGTTTAATATTAAAATATCAACATATAAAACTGTCAGTCCCAGAAAACATAGAACTCTATTGTGTCTGTGTGAACTGAGAGGAGCTTCTGAGATTTAACTCCAGCAACTGATTGATGATGGTCCCAGAAAACATAGAACCTTATTGTGTCTGTGTGAACTGAGAGGAGCTTCTGAGATTTAACTCCAGCAACTGATTGATGATGGTCCCAGAAAACATTGACCGTTTTGTTTGTGGAACATATCATTCTCTTGAGTCAACAGATAACAGGTCTTGTGGTAAGTTGAGAGTACAGGGAGCTAATAGTCAAAGTGAATACATAACTGATTTATCAGTTGGTCTGTGAGAGAGAGCTAGATATACAATACTGTTCAAAAGTTTGGGGTCACTGTCACGCCCTGACCGTAGAGAGCCGTTTTATTTGGTTAGGTCCGGGTGTGATTTGGGTGGGCATGGTTCCCAATCTAAGGCAGCTGTCTATCGTTGTTTCTGATTGGGATTCATACTTAGGCAGCCTTTTTCCCACCTAATGTTGTGGGTAATTATTTATTTTCTGTGTGTGTTTGTGTGCGCCACGGTTACGTCACGTTCGGTTTCTGTTTACCTGTTTTTTGTGAAGGTTTCACTTTATTAAAGATGTGGAACTACAAGCACGCTGCGCCTTGGCTCATCTATGACAGGGAGTTTGAAGACAGTGAACGTGACAGAATTACCCACCACAAAAAGACCAAGCAGCGTGCGCCAACTTGGAGGACGAGCTGGACCGGGGAGGAGATTACGGCAGGGGACAAGACCCGGTCACGGAAGCCCGAGAGGCAGCTCCCCCAAAAACATTTTAGGGGCACATGGGGAGTTTGGCGGAGTCAGGGTTTAGACCTGAGCCAACTCCCCGTGCTTACCGTGGGGAGCATGTGACCGGTTATGTGGGGATGCGCACTGTCTCCAGTGAGCATTCACAGGACGGTGCGCTCTGTGCCAGCGCCCCGCATTTTCCGGGCGGAAGTGGGCATCCAGCCAGGACGGGTTGTGCCAGCTTTACGCTCGAGACCTCCAGTGCGCCTCCACGGCCCAGTGTATCCGGTGCCTGCTCCACGCACCAGGCTTCCAGTGCATCTCCCCAGTCCGATGAGACCTGTTCCGGTTCCACGTACCAGGGCTCCAGTATGTCTCCCCAACCTGGTAAGCCTTGTGGCAGCTTCACGCACCAGGCTTCCAGTACGTCTCCTCAGTCCGGTGAGACCTGTTCCGGCTCCATGTACCAGGCCTCCAGTATGTCTCCCCAGCCTGGTAAGCCCTGTGGCAGCTCCACGCACCAGGCTTCTAGTACGTCTCCTCAGTCCGGTGAGACCTGTTCTGGCTCCACATACGAAGCCTCCAGTGATGGTCCATGGCACGAAGCCTCCAGTGATGATCCATGGCCCGGAGCCTGCAGTGAAAATCCAGGGCACGGAGCCTCCAGCGACGGTCCCTAATCCGGAGCCTCCAGCGACGGTCCCCAGTCCGGAGCCTCCAGCGACGGTCCCTAATCCGGAGCCTCCAGCGACGGTCCCCAGTCCGGAGCCTCCAGCGATGGTCCCTAGTCCGGAGCCTCCAACGACGGTCCCAAGTCCGGAGCCTCCAACGACGGTCCCTAGTCCGGAGCCTCCAGTGACGGTCCCCAGTCCGGAGCCTCCAGCAACGGTCCCCAGTCCGGAGCCTCTAGCGACGGTCCCCAGTCCGGAGCCTCCAGCGACGGTCTGCAGTCCGGAGCCTCCAGCGGGGGTTCCCAATCCAGAGCCTCCGGCAATAATCCACGGTCCGGTTCCTCCGGCAACGATCCACGGTCCGGTTCCACGGAAGCGGAGGGATCAGCGTGCGGAGCGGGGGCTACGACCCGAACCGGAGCCACCACCGAGGATAGATGCCCACCCGGACCCTCCCCTATAGAGTCAGGTTTTGCGGCCGGAGTCCGCACCTTTGGGGGGGTAATGTCACACCCTGTCCTTAGAGAGACGTTTTATTTCTCTATTAGGTTAGGTCAGGGTGTGATTTGGGTGGGCATTCTATGTTTTCTATTTCTTTGCCTTTTGCACACAATGTATATAGACCCCTTTTTTCTACTGTGTTATTGACTTGTTAATTGTTTACTCCATGTGTATCTCTGTGTTGTCTGTTCACACTGCTATGCTTTATCTTGGCCAGGTCGCAGTTGTAAATGAGAACTTGTTCTCAACTAGCCTACCTGGTTAAATAAAGGTGAAATAAAACAAATAAAAAAACATTTTTGGCCGAGTTTGGTTCCCAATCAGGGGCAGCTGTCTATCGTTGTCTCTGATTTGGAATCATACTTAGGCAGCCTTTTTCCCACCTAATGTTGTGGGTAATTATTTATTTTCTGTGTGTGTTTGTGTGCGCCACGGTTACGTCACGTTCGGTTTCTGTTTACCTGTTTTTTGTGAAGGTTTCACTTTATTAAAGATGTGGAATTACATGCACGCTGCGCCTTGGCTCATCAATGACAGGGTGTTTGAAGACAGTGAACGTGACAGTCACTTAGAAATGTCCTGTTTTTTTAAAGAAATTTTTCAAAATTGTCCATTAAAATAACATCGAATTGATCAGAAATACAATGTAGACATTGTTGATGTTAAAAATGACTATTGTAGCTGGAAACGGCTGATTTAATATATATATTTTTTTATATCTACGTACATCGCTGTACAGAGGCCCATTATCAGTAACCATCACTACTGTGTTCCAATGGCACGTTGTGATAACTAATCCAAGTTTATCATTTTAAAAGGCTAATTGATCATTAGAAAACCTTTTTGCAATTATGTTAGCACAGCTGAAAACTGTTGTTCTGATTAAAGAATCAATAAAACTGGCCTTCTTTAGACTAGTTGAGTATCTGGAGCATCAGCATTTGTGGGTTCCATTGCAGGCTCAAAATGGCCAGAAACAAAGGACTTTCTTCTGAAACTCGTCAGTCTTTTCTTTTCTTAGAAATGAAGGTTATTCCATGCGAGAAATTGCCAAGAAACTGAAGATCTCATACAATGCTGTGTACTACTCCCTTCACAGAACAGCGCAAACTGGCTCTAACCACAATAGAAAGAGGAGTGGGAGGCCCTGGTGGACATCTGAGCAAGAGGACAAGTACATTAGTGTCTCTAGTTTGAGAAACAGACCTTTCTCAAGCCCTCAAATGGCAGCTTCGTTAAATAGTACCTGCAAAACACCAGTCTCAACGTCAACAGTGAAGAGGCGACTCCGGGATGCTGGGATTGTAGGCAGAGTTGCAAAGAAAAAGCCATATCTCAGACTGTCCAATAAAAATAAAAGATTAAGATGGGCAAAAGAACACAGACACTGGACAGGGGAACTGCCTATAGAAGGCCAGCATCCCTGGGTCGCCTCTTCACTGTTGACGTTGAGACTGGTGTTTTGTGGGTACTGTTTAATGAAGCTGCCAGTTGAGGACTTGTGAGGTGTTGTACGAGATCTTCAGTTTCCTGTTCCAGTTTCAACTGACCTGAGCCCTAGGACCATGCCCCAGGACTACCTGACATGATGACTCCTTGCTGTCCCCAGTCCACCTGGCCATGCTGCTGCTCCAGTTTCAACTTCCACCTGACTGTGCTGCTGCTCCAGTTTCAACTGTTCTGCCTTATTATTATTCGACCATGCTGGTCATTTATGAACATTTGAACATCTTGGCCATGTTCTGTTATAATCTCCACCCGGCACAGCCAGAAGAGGACTGGCCACCCCACATAGCCTGGTTCCTCTCTAGGTTTCTTCCTAGGTTTTGGCCTTTCTAGGGAGTTTTTCCTAGCCACCGTGCTTCTACACCTGCATTGCTTGCTGTTTGGGGTTTTAGGCTGGGTTTCTGTACAGCACTTTGAGATATCAGCTGATGTACGAAGGGCTATATAAATAAATTTGATTTGATTTGATTTGGCAATTTCTCTCATGGAGGAATAGAATGGCATAACACCTGAAAACAGTCTGCCAACTGTAACACAATGTAGAATGGCATAACACCTGAAAACAGCCTGCCATCTGTAACACAATGTAGAATGGCATAACACCTGAAAACAGTCTGCCAACTGTAACACAATGTAGAATGGCATAACACCTGAAAACAGTCTGCCAACTGTAACACAATGTAGAATGGCCAACTGTAACACAATGTAGAATGGCATAACACCTGAAAACAGTCTGCCAACTGTAACACAATGTAGAATGGCCAACTGTAACACAATGTAGAATGGCATAACACCTGAAAACAGTCTGCCAACTGTAACACAATGTAGAATGGCATAACACCTGAAAACAGTCTGCCAACTGTAACACAATGTAGAATGGCCAACTGTAACACAATGTAGAATGGCCAACTGTAACACAATGTAGAATGGCATAACACCTGAAAACAGTCTGCCAACTGTAACACAATGTAGAATGGCATAACACCTGAAAACAGTCTGCCAACTGTAACACAATGTAGAATGGCATAACACCTGAAAACAGTCTGCCAACTGTAACACAATGTAGAATGGCATAACACCTGAAAACAGTCTGCCAACTGTAACACAATGTAGAATGGCATAACACCTGAAAACAGTCTGCCAACTGTAACACAATGTAGAATGGCCAACTGTAACACAATGTAGAATGGCCAACTGTAACACAATGTAGAATGGCCAACTGTAACACAATGTAGAATGGCATAACACCTGAAAACAGTCTGCCAACTGTAACACAATGTACAATGTAGAATGGCCAACTGTAACACAATGTAGAATGGCCAACTGTAACACAATGTAGAATGGCCAACTGTAACACAATGTAGAATGGCCAACTGTAACACAATGTAGAATGGCATAACACCTGAAAACAGTCTGCCATCTGTAACACAATGTAGAATGGCCAACTGTAACACAATGTAGAATGGCCAACTGTAACACAATGTAGAATGGCATAACACCTGAAAACACACCAAGTGATTGTCATGACAGAACTGGAGGGAAGCGTTCAGAGGCTTAATGTTTCATCAGGACCATAAATTCACTTAGTACAAACCCACAGGGTATAGTGAATATAGATAAGAGCCTAGGGCCTGAAAAAAATATACTGTTATGACCTAGAGAAATGAGAATGACAATGAGTGTGGTGGTGTGTGTGTTGGCCTACTGATGAGGAGGTGTGTGTTGGCCTACAGATGAGGAGGTGGAGCTGTGTGTGTTGGGCTACTGATGAGGAGGTGGGGCTGTGTGTGTTGGCCTACTGATGAGGAGGTGTGTGTTGGCCTACTGATGAGGAGGTGTGGCTGTGTATATTGGCCTACAGATGAGGAGGTGTGGCTGTGTGTGTTGGCCACAGATGAGGAGGTGTGGCTGTGTGTGTTGGCCTACTGATGATACCCTGTAAACCCTGTAAACCCTGTAAACCCTGTAAACCCTGTAAACGCTGTAAACCCTGTAAACTCTGTAAACCCTGTAAACCCTGTAAACCCTGTAAACTCTGTAAACCCTGTAAACCCTGTAAACCCTGTAAACCCTGTAAACTCTGTAAACCCTGTAAACCCTGTAAACTCTGTAAACCCTGTAGTAAACCCTGTAAACCCTGTAAACCCTGTAAACCCTGTAAAACCCTGTAAAACCCTGTAAACCCTGTAAAACCCTGTAAACCCTGTAAAAACCCTGTAAACTCTGTAAACCCTGTAAACCCTGTAAACCCTGTAAACTGTAAACCCTGTAAACCCCCTGTCTGTAAACTCTGCCTGTAAACCCTGTAAACCCTGTAAACTCTGTAAACCCTGTAAACCCTGTAAACCCTGTAAACTCTGTAAACCCTGTAAACTGTAAACCCTGTAAACCTGTAAACCCTGTAAACCCTGTAAACCCTGTAAACCCTGTAAACCCTGTAAACCCTGTAAACCCTGTAAACTGTAAACCTGTAAACCCTGTAAACCCTGTAAACCCTGTAAACCCTGTAAACCCTGCTGTAAACCCTGTAAACCCTGTAAACTCTGTAAACCCTGTAAACCCTGTAAATAAACCCTGTAAACCCTGTAAACCCTTAAACCTGTAAACCCTGTAAACCCCCTAAACCCTGTAAACCCTGTAAACCCTGTAAACCCTGTAAACCCTGTAAACCCTGTAAACCCTGTAAACCCTGTAAACCCTGTAAACCCTGTAAACCTGTAAACCCTGTAAACCCTGTAAACCCTGTAAACTCTGTAAACCCTGTAAACCCTGTAAACCCTGTAAACCCTGTAAACTCTGAAACCCTGTAAACTCTGTAAACCCTGTAAACCCTGTAAACCCTGTAAACCCTGTAAACCCTGTAAACCCTGTAAACTCTGTAAACCCTGTAAACCCTGTAAACCCTGTAAACCTGTAAACCCTAAACCCTGTAAACCCTGTAAACCCTGTAAACCCTGTAAACCCTGTAAACCCTGTAAACCCTGTAAACCCTGTAAACCCTGTAAACCCTGTAAACCCTGTAAACCTGTAAACCCTGTAAACCCTGTAAACCCTGTAAACCCTGTAAACCCTGTAAACCCTGTAAACCCTGTAAACCCTGTGGCTGTAAACCCTGTAAACCCTGTAAACCCTGTAAACCCTGTAAACCCTGTAAACCCTGTTGGCCCTGTAAACCCTGTAAACCCTGTAAACCCTGTAAACCCTGTAAAAAACCCTGTAAACTCTGTAAACCCTGTAAACCCTGTAAACCCTGTAAACCCTGTCTGTAAACCCCCTGTAAACCCTGTAAACCCTGTAAACCCTGTAAACCCTGTAAACCCTGTAAACCCTGTAAAAACCCTGTAAACCCTGTAAACCCTGTAAACCCTGTAAACCCTGTAAACCCTTTAAAACCCTGTAAACCCTGTAAACCCTGTAAACCCTGTAAACCCTGTAAACCCTGTAAACCCTGTAAAACCCTGTAAACCCTGTAAACCCTTTAAACCCTGTAAACCCTGTAAACCCTGTAAACCCTGTAAAACCCTGTAAACCCTGTAAACCCTGTAAACCCTGTAAAACCCTGTAAACCCTGTAAACCCTGTAAACCCTGTAAACCCTGTAAACCCTGTAAACTCTGTAAACCCTGTAAACCCTGTAAACCCTGTAAACCCTGTAAACCCTGTAAACCCTGTAAACCCTGTAAACCCTGTAAACCCTGTAAACCCTGTAAACCCTGTAAACCCTGTAAACCCTGTAAACCCTGTAAACCCTAAACCCTGTAAACCCTGTAAACCCTGTAAACCCTGTAAACCCTGTAAACCCTGTAAACCCTGTAAACCCTGTAAACCCTGTAAACCCTGTAAACCCTGTAAACCTGTAAACCCTGTAAACCCTGTAAACTCTGTAAACCCTGTAAACCCTGTAAACCCTGTAAACTCTGTAAACCCTGTAAACCCTGTAAACCCTGTAAACCCTGTAAACCCTGTAAACTCTGTAAACCCTGTAAACCCTGTAAACCCTGTAAACCCTGTAAACCCTGTAAACCCTGTAAACCCTGTAAACCCTGTAAACCTGTAAACCCTGTAAACCCTGTAAACTCTGTAAACCCTGTAAACCCTGTAAACTCTGTAAACCCTGTAAACCCTGTAAACCCTGTAAACTCTAGCATTTCAGTTCATGATCTATTTATGTTGAGATACTCCAGCTCCTAAGCAGTGGGATCCACTGGAGAAAAATGTTGACTACAGTAAAAAAAGAGAAACGGCCAGCTAAACATGAAAAGAGCAGATACAGTAACTATGAAAAAAGCTGTCTCATCACTGGACTCCCAAAAGGACTTCCCAGGCCAATGTACAATATGTGGCAGGCCTTTGAACTGAACAGGACTTTAGTGTTATTTTCAGTTCAGTGTTTATAGCACCCTCCCCGACCCAAACACAAGGAAAATGAATGATGTCTGAGGTTTAGAGATAAAATTAAAAGTAGAGGACACCAACCCTATCTGAACACATGTTTTTGTTTTCTTAAAACCCGGATAAAAAGAAAATGCATTTGGTTTCATAGGCTATTTATAAAGCATGTACACATCATTTATTTACAAATACTCTTTATTTGCACTCTTGCTAGCAGTATCTTGTCTTGTAAGGGCTACATGGTGCTAAGCGCATGTTTCTTTATTTTTACATGCGATACAGAACTTCAGTATTTTAAACAGGCCATTGCAGGAGCTCAATGTGGATAGGATCTCCATAAGAAGGGTAATGAATCAGAATGTTTGTTCTTTGGCTTGCCTTCATTTCCCCTCAGATGTGGCTGATGTGACAAGAGTTTCCTGTCACAGGGATCTATTCCCCTCTGATGTGACAAGAGTTTCCTGTCACAGGGATCTATTCCCCTCTGATGTGACAAGAGTTTCCTGTCACAGGGATCTATTCCCCTCTGATGTGGCTGATGTGACAAGAGTTTCCTGTCACAGGGATCTATTCCCCTCTGATGTGACAAGAGTTTCCTGTCACAGTGATCTATTCCCCTCTGATGTGGCTGATGTGACAAGAGTTTCCTGTCACAGTGATCTATTCCCCTCTGATGTGACAAGAGTTTCCTGTCACAGGGATCTATTCCCCTCTGATGTGGCTGATGTGACAAGAGTTTCCTGTCACAGTGATCTATTCCCTCTGATGTAGCTGATGTGACAAGAGCTTCCTGTTACAGTGATCTATTCCCATCTGATGTGACAAGAGCTTCCTGTTACAGTGATCTATTCCCCTCTGATGTGACAAGAGTTTCCTGTCACAGGGATCTATTCCCTCTCTGATGTGACAAGAGCTTCCTGTTACAGTGATCTATTCCCCTCTGATGTGACAAGAGCTTCCTGTCACAGTGATCTATTCCCCTCTGATGTGGCTGATGTGACAAGAGCTTCCTGTCACAGTGATCTATTCCCCTCTGATGTAGCTGATGTGACAAGAGCTTCCTGTTACGGTGATCTATTCCCTTCTGACATGACAAGAGCTTCCTCTTCACTCTGTTACGGTGATCTATTCTTCTCTGATGTGGCTGAAGTGACAAGAGCTTCCTCTTCAGTCTGTTACGGTGATCTATTCCCCTCTAGGTGATCCACCACATTTCTCCACAGAATGCATAGGGACTCAGATGGATTTTTAATCAAATAACTATGCTGATCAAAGCTCACACTCGCTGTGGAGATCCATGCCACCCATGAGGCTGGAACATTTTCCATTGACTCAATCAACGTCTCTGGTATGCAATCTGGTTTACGCTCATGTTATGAATTTGTCACTGCAACCTTAAAGGTCCTAAATTCTGTCACCTCCGCCCTTGACTATTTTTATTGACTTGGCCAAAGCTTTTGATACTGTAGACTACTCCATTCTTGTGGGTTGGCTAAGGAGTATTGGTGTGATGACTACCTCTGAGGGTTTTAGAGCTTGAGGTAGTCACCTCATACAGGTACTTGGGAGAATGGCTAGACGGTATACTGTCCTTCTCTCAGCACATATCCAAGCTGCAGTCTAAGGTTAAATCTAGACTTGGTTTCCTCTATCGTAATCGCTCCTCTTTCACCCCAGCTGCCAAACTAACCCTGATTCAGATGACTATCCTACCCGTGCTAGATTACGGAGACGTAATACAGATCAGCAGGTAAGGGTGCTCTCGAGCAGCTAGATGTTCTTTACCATTCGGCCACCAGATTCACCACCAATGCTCCTTATAGGACACATCACTGCACTCTATACTCCTCTGTAAACTGGTCATCTCTGTATACCCGGCGCAAGACCCACTGCTTGATGCTTATTTATAAAACCTCTATGGCCTACCTCCCCTCTATCTGAGACATCTACTGAAGCCCTCATCTTCCACATACAACACCCGTTCTGCCAGTCACATTCTGTTAAAGGTTTCCAAAGCGCACACATCCCTGGGTCGATTCTCTTTTCAGTTCACTGCCGCTAGCGACTGGAACAGGCTGCAAAAACCACTCAAACTGGACAGTTTTATCTCCATCTCTACATTCAAAGACTCAGTCATGGTCAGTCTTACTGACACTTGTGGCTGCTTCGCGTAATGTATTGCTGTCTCTATCTTTTTGCCCTTTGTGCTGTTGCCTGTGCCTAAAAATGTTGATACCATGTTGATGTCGCCACCATGTTGTGTTGTCATGTTGTGCTAATACCATGTTGTGTTGTCATGTTGTGCTAATACCATGTTGTGTTGTCATGTTGTGCTAATACCATGTTGTGTTGTTGTCTTGTGCTAATACCATGTTGTGTTGTCATGTTGTGCTAATACCATGTTGTGTTGTTGTCTTGTTGTCATGTTGTGCTAATACCATGTTGTGTTGTCATGTTGTGCTAATACCATGTTGTGTTGTTGTCTTGTGCTAATACCATGTTGTGTTGTCATGTTGTGCTAATACCATGTTGTGTTGTTGTCTTGTTGTCATGTTGTGCTAATACCATGTTGTGTTGCTGCCATGTTGTGTTGTTGTCATGTTGTGTTGTTGTCATGTTGTTTATTGTCATGTTGTGTTGTTGTCATTTTGTGTTGCTGCTATGCTGTGTTGTTGGCTGTGTTGTTGGCATGTTGTGTTGTTGCCATGCTGTGTTGTTGTCATGTTGTGTTGTTGTCATGTTGTGTTGTTGCTATGCTGTGTTGTTGTCATGTTGTGTTGTTGTCATGTTGTGTTGTTGCTATGCTGTGTTGTTGTCATGTTGTGTTGTTGCTTTGCTGTGTTGTTGTCATGTTGTCATGCTGCCATGTTGTGTTGTTGTCATGTTGTGTTGTTGTCATGTGCTAATACCATGTTGTGTTATGTTTTGTTGCTGCCATGTTGTGTTGTCATGTTGTGTCTTGTTGTCATGTTGCTATGCTGTGTTGTTGTCATGTTGTGTTGCTGCCATGCTGTGTTGTTGTCTTAGGCCTCTCTTTATGTAATGTTGTGGTGTCTCTCTCGTCGTGATGTCTGTTTTGTCCTAAATTTGTCTTTTTAATCCCAGCTCCCGTCCCCACAGGAGGAATTTGTTCTTAATAATTGACATGCCTAATTAAATAAAGGTTAAATTAAAAATTTAAAAATATATAAAAGACTGAAGTAATCAGGAAGGTGCTGGGAAGAAGGAACCTGCCATTTTGATGTCATGGTTGCAGGAAAAACAACATCTTTCACTGACTTGAATGAAGCGAACACGGTTGTGTTTCATGTGTGGAGGAGTATCAGGAAATGACACCGATTTATTGACCGTAGTGTATTGATTGTAATAGGAGTTGGTGTATTCCCATGGCAGCCTTGTTATCGATGTTCTCACCTACTCAAAGGAAAGCAACTTCATGGAAAAAGGAAGGAATCAAGCTTTTGTCTTTGTAAATGTTAGTTTGTTGTACAGTAGTAGGCCTGCACAGCCACGTGTCTTCATAACACTAGCATAAGAACGGCTTGATCTGGCATCATGTTTCTTGTTCATTAGATGATGATGATTCAATCCATTCCAACTGACATAACGCTGTAATAGAGCCTTGATAAGAATGGAACTACAAATATTTCAGGTGTTGAATGAATTCCTTTTTTTTTATTATTACATTTTATTTTTGTGTGTCAAATCGCCAATTGGCAACCCATCCCTTATGGGATTAATTGACACATAAACAAACATTACAATAATTTTCACTATGATAATTAAATTATCATTCTTCTTCCACTGTTTTCTGCATTGCCATCACATAAAGAGTGAAACAATGTCAGGTAGAAATCAATACATAATAGTAAATAAGGTTCTCCAAACAATAATTATATCCCTAGAGCAGTAAAATAATATATACACACACACGCACACACACACACACACACACACACACACACACACACACACACACACATACACACACACACACACACATACACACATACACACACACATACATACATACATACATACATACATACATACATACATACATACATACATACATACATACATACATACATACATACATACATACATACACACACACACACACACACACACACACACACACACACACACACACACACACACACACACACACACACACACACACACATACACAGTGGCAAGAAAAAGTATGTGAACCCTTTGGAATTACCTTGATTTCTGCATAAAATTGTCATAACATTTGATCTGACCTTCATCTAAGTCACAACAATAGATACACACAGAGTTCTTAAACTAGTAAAACACAAACAATGATACGTTTTCATGTCTTTATTGAACAAAACGTGTAAACATTCACAGTGAAGGGTGGAAAAAATATGTGAACCCTTGGATTTAATAACTGTTTGAGACTTCTTTGGAAGCTATAACCTTGTTGGGGTAGCTTCCTTGTTCCTTGTCAATCATTTGCTTATTGGTGAAATCAGCAATCAGACATTATCTTTGAGTAAATCAATAATTCATTTATTAATGCAATTGCAATCAGAAGTTGACAACGGGAACATAGCATGCATGTTTCTGAGTAAGTACTGCCAAATAGGAAAGGGTCCAAGTTGCTTTAATATGCTTGCAGTCAGCCCCTAGTGATGTAGCTGCCTACGTCAACACCTTCTACTCATGAGACCAAGCCCATGCATATACAGTTATACAAACCTGCAGGAAAGAACAAGGGCTCAGCAGTAATTTTCCACTCCCCAGGTTGCTTTATAGTGGTATGTCTGACTTGTCTCTTATCTCTTTCACTCCCCTGCAGGGTTCTGTGTCTATAAATCTCTTTTAGCCTTGAGGCGCTTTCTCACAGACACCCTGTTTTGACTGCAATAACTCACACATCTCTCAGACCGTTTCTTATGAGAAGCAGAGACTAGAAAAGAACTGTGGAACAATATTAAACCTTACAATGCATATATATATTGCTAATCTGTAGTCTAGGACCCTATAAATGTAGTGTGGGAGGGTCTTATAGCCTTTCCCCTTCTATTAATACAGCATTTCGCTACACTCGCATTAACATCTGCTAACCATGTGTTTGTGACAAATAAAATTTGATTTGATTTTCATAAGCATAATAAATTATTATAATACATCAATCATTTGGTGCAGCCCCTATCATGACCCCAAGGTGAAACCATCAACCTCAACCAAATGTTTTCTGTGGTTGCGGATCAGAGCTGCACAATGATCAGGAGGAACTTTGGAACATTCCTCTTAATAAAAACAGTTTCAGTTCAGCAATATTCTTGTGATGTCTGGTGTGAACCGCTGTCTTGAGGTCAGATTTAGCAGGTTTTCCTACTTACAAAGCATGTAGAGGTCTGTCATTTTTATCATAGGTACACTACAACTGTGAGAGACTGAATTTACAACAAAAATCCAGAAAATCACATTGTATGATTTTTAAGTAATTACTTTGCATTTTATTGCATGACATAAGTATTTGATCACCTACAAACCAGTAAGAATTCCGGCTCTCACAGGCCTGTTAGTTTTTCTTTAAGAAGCCCTCCTGTTCTCCACTCATTACCTGTATTAACTGCACCTGAACTTTCTCCATTTATAGGCAGTTTGTCTTACCGTGGACTGATGAACATCAAGGCTTTTAGAGATACTTTTATAATCCTATCCAGCTTTATGCAAGTCAACAATTCTAGGTATTCTGAGATCCGTTTTGTTCAAGGCATGGTTCACATCAGGCAAAGCTTCTTGTGAATAGCAAACTCACATTTTGTGAGTGTTTTGTATAAGGCAGGGCATCTCTAACCAACATCTCCAATCTTCTCTCATTGATTGGACTCCAGGTTAGCTGACTCCTAATTCCAATTAGCTTTTGGAGAAGTCATTGGCCTAGGGGTTCACATATTTTTTCCAACCTACACTGTGAATTTTTTAATGATGTATTCAATATCCGGAGACTTGGACAGACCAGGGGTCTAACCCTCATTCGCAATCAGGCCCAATTAAACAGAAAATTGAATATTTTCAACAGCAATGTGCAATTCCATTACAATCATTTGTGTGTTATTAGTTTAAGCACACTGTGTGTGTCTATTGTTGTGACTTAGATGAAGGTCAGATCTAATTTGATGACCAATTTATGCAGAAATCCAAGTCATTCCAAAAGGTTGACGTACTTTTTAGTTGGCACTGTACACATACAAATACATACAGAAAAAAGAAACAGAAGACATTTGAACCCAGTCTGGAACACAGAGGAGATTCATCTGGGAGACACGTCTATACACAGTATATATATACACAATCTGGGAGACACGTCTATACACAGTATATATATACACAATCTGGGAGACACGTCTATACACAGTATATATATACACAATCTGGGAGACACGTCTATACACAGTATATATATACACAATCTGGGAGACACGTCTATACACAGTATATATATACACAATCTGGGAGACACGTCTATACACAGTATATATATACACAATCTGGGAGACACGTCTATACACAGTATATATATACACAATCTGGGAGACACGTCTATACACAGTATATATATACACAATCTGGGAGACACGTCTATACACAGTATATATATACACAATCTGGGAGACACGTCTATACACAGTATATATATACACAATCTGGGAGACACGTCTATACACAGTATATATATACACAATCTGGGAGACACGTCTATACACAGTATATATATACACAATCTGGGAGACACGTATATATACACAATCTGGGAGACACTATACACAGTATATATACAATCTGGGAGACACGTCTATACACAGTATATATATACACAATCTGGGAGACACGTCTATACACAGTATATATATACACAATCTGGGAGACACGTCTATACACAGTATATATATACACAATCTGGGAGACACGTCTATACACAGTATATATATACACAATCTGGGAGACACGTCTATACACAGTATATATATACACAATCTGGGAGACACGTCTATACACAGTATATATATACACAATCTATATACACACAATCTGGGAGACACGTCTATACACAGTATATATATACACAATCTGGGAGACACGTCTATACACAGTATATATATACACAATCTGGGAGACAAGTCTATACACAGTATATATATACACAATCTGGGAGACACGTCTATACACAGTATATATATACACAATCTGGGAGACACGTCTATACACAGTATATATATACACAATCTGGGAGACACGTCTATACACAGTATATATATACACAATCTGGGAGACACGTCTATACACAGTATATATATACACAATCTGGGAGACAAGTCTATACACAGTATATATATACACAATCTGGGAGACACGTCTATACACAGTATATATATACACAATCTGGGAGACACGTCTATACACAGTATATATATACACAATCTGGGAGACACGTCTATACACAGTATATATATACACAATCTGGGAGACACGTCTATACACAGTATATATATACACAATCTGGGAGACACGTCTATACACAGTATATATATACACAATCTGGGAGACACGTCTATACACAGTATATATATACACAATCTGGGAGACACGTCTATACACAGTATATATATACACAATCTGGGAGACACGTCTATACACAGTATATATACACAATCTGGGAGACACGTCTATACACAGTATATATATACACAATCTGGGAGACACGTCTATACACAGTATATATATACACAATCTGGGAGACACGTCTATACACAGTATATATATATACAATCTGGGAGACACGTCTATACACAGTATATATATACACAATCTGGGAGACACGTCTATACACAGTATATATATACACAATCTGGGAGACACGTCTATACACAGTATATATATACACAATCTGGGAGACACGTCTATACACAGTATATATATACACAATCTGGGGGAGACACGTCTATACACAGTATATATATACACAATCTGGGAGACACGTCTATACACAGTATATATATACACAATCTGGGAGACACGTCTATACACAGTATATATATACACAATCTGGGAGATCTGGGAGACGTCTATACACAGTATATATATACACAATCTGGGAGACACGTCTATACACAGTATATATATACACAATCTGGGAGACACGTCTATACACAGTATATATATACACAATCTGGGAGACACGTCTATACACAGTATATATATACACAATCTGGGAGACACGTCTATACACAGTATATATATACACAATCTGGGAGACACGTCTATACACAGTATATATATACACAATCTGGGAGACACGTCTATACACAGTATATATATACACAATCTGGGAGACACGTCTATACACAGTATATATATACACAATCTGGGAGACACGTCTATACACAGTATATATATACACAATCTGGGAGAGTCTATACACAGTATATATATACACAATCACAGTATATATATATATATACACAATCTGGGAGACACGTCTATACACAGTATATATATACACAATCTGGGAGACACGTCTATACACTATACACAGTATATATATACACAATCTGGGAGACACGTCTATACACAGTATATATATACACAATCTGGGAGACACGTCTATACACAGTATATATATACACAATCTGGGAGACACGTCTATACACAGTATATATATACACAATCTGGGGAGACACAGTATATATACACAATCACAGTATATATATACACAATCTGGGAGACACGTCTATACACAGTATATATATACACAATCTGGGAGACACGTCTATACACAGTATATATATACACAATCTGGGAGACAGTCTATACACAGTATATATATACACAATCTGGGAGACACGTCTATACACAGTATATATATACACAATCTGGGAGACACGTCTATACACAGTATATATATACACAATCTGGGAGACACGTCTATACACAGTATATATACACAATACACACATCTGGGAGACACAGTCTATACACAGTATATATATACACAATCTGGGAGACACGTCTATACACAGTATATATATACACAATCTGGGAGACACGTCTATACACAGTATATATATACACAATCTGGGAGACACGTCTATACACAGTATATATATACACAATCTGGGAGACACGTCTATACACAGTATATATATACACAATCTGGGAGACACGTCTATACACAGTATATATATACACAATCTGGGAGACACGTCTATACACAGTATATATATACACAATCTGGGAGACACGTCTATACACAGTATATATATACACAATCTGGGAGACAGTCTATACACAGTATATATATACACAATCTGGGAGACACGTCTATACACAGTATATATATACACAATCTGGGAGACACGTCTATACACAGTATATATATACACAATCTGGGAGACACGTCTATACACAGTATATATATACACAATCTGGGAGACACACAGTATATATATACACAATCTGGGAGACACGTCTATACACAGTATATATATACACAATCTGGGAGACACGTCTATACACAGTATATATATACACAATCTGGGAGACACAGTCTATACACAGTATATATATACACAATCTGGGAGACACGTCTATACACAGTATATATATATATATACACAATCTGGGAGACACGTCTATACACAGTATATATATACACAATCTGGGAGACACGTCTATACACAGTATATATATACACAATCTGGGAGACACGTCTATACACAGTATATATATACACAATCTGGGAGACACGTCTATACACAGTATATATATACACAATCTGGGAGACACGTCTATACACTATACACACAGTATATATATACACAATCTGGGAGACACGTCTATACACAGTATATATATACACAATCTGGGAGACACGTCTATACACAGTATATATATACACAATCTGGGAGACACGTCTATACACAGTATATATATACACAATCTGGGAGACACGTCTATACACAGTATATATATACACAATCTGGGAGACACGTCTATACACAGTATATATATACACAATCTGGGAGACACGTCTATACACAGTATATATATACACAATCTGGGAGACACGTCTATACACAGTATATATATACACACAATCTACACAGGAGAGACACAGTCTATACACAATCACAGTCTATATATATATACACAATCTGGGAGACACGTCTATACACAGTATATATATACACAATCTGGGAGACACGTCTATACACAGTATATATATACACAATCTGGGAGACACGTCTATACACAGTATATATATACACAATCTGAGGTCTATACACAGACAATCTGGGAGACAAGTCTATACACAGTATATATATACACAATCTGGGAGACACGTCTATACACAGTATATATATACACAATCTGGGAGACACGTCTATACACAGTATATATATACACAATCTGGGAGACAAGTCTATACACAGTATATATATACACAATCTGGGAGACAAGTCTATACACAGTATATATATATACACAATCTGGGAGACAAGTCTATACACAGTATATATATACACAATCTGGGAGACACGTCTATACACAGTATATATATACACAATCTGGGAGACACGTCTATACACAGTATATATATACACAATCTGGGAGACAAGTCTATACACAGTATATATATACACAATCTGGGAGACACGTCTATACACAGTATATATATACACAATCTGGGAGACAAGTCTATACACAGTATATATATACACAATCTGGGAGACAAGTCTATACACAGTATATATATACACAATCTGGGAGACACGTCTATACACAGTATATATATACACAATCTGGGAGACACGTCTATACACAGTATATATATACACAATCTGGGAGACACGTCTATACACAGTATATATATACACAATCTGGGAGACTGGGAGACAAGTCTATACACAGTATATATATACACAATCTGGGAGACACAGTCTATACACAGTATATATATACACAATCTGGGAGACAAGTCTATACACAGTATATATATACACAATCTGGGAGACACGTCTATACACAGTATATATATACACAATCTGTCTATACACAGGAGACAAGTCTATACACAGTATATATATACACAATCTGGGAGACAAGTCTATACACAGTATATATATACACAATCTGGGAGACACGTCTATACACAGTATATATATACACAATCTGGGAGACACGTCTATACACAGTATATATATACACAATCTGGGAGACACGTCTATACACAGTATATATATACACAATCTGGGAGACACGTCTATACACAGTATATATATACACAATCTGGGAGACAAGTCTATACACAGTATATATATACACAATCTGGGAGACACGTCTATACACAGTATATATATACACAATCTGGGAGACACGTCTATACACACACAAGTCTATACACATATATATACACAATCTGGGAGACACGTCTATACACAGTATATATATACACAATCTGGGAGACACGTCTATACACAGTATATATATACACAATCTGGGAGACAAGTCTATACACAGTATATATATACACAATCTGGGAGACACGTCTATACACAGTATATATATACACAATCTGGGAGAGTCTATACACAGTATATATATACACAATCTGGGAGACACGTCTATACACAGTATATATATATACACAATCTGGGAGACACGTCTATACACAATATATATACACACAATCTGGGAGACACGTCTATACACAATATATATATACACAATCTGGGAGACACGTCTATACACAGTATATATATATACACAATCTGGGAGACACGTCTATACACAGTATATATATATACACAATCTGGGAGACATGTCTATACACAATATATATACACACAATCTGGGAGACACGTCTATACACAATGTATATATATACACAATCTGGGAGACACGTCTATACACAATATATATACACACAATCTGGGAGACACGTCTATACACAATATATATACACACAATCTGGGAGACACGTCTATACACAGTATATATATACACAATCTGGGAGACAGTCTATACACAGTATATATACACAATCTGGGAGACACGTCTATACACAGTATATATATACACAATCTGGGAGACAGTCTATACACATATATATACACAATCTGGGAGACACGTCTATACACAGTATATATATACACAATCTGGGAGACAGTCTATACACAGTATATATATACACAATCTGGGAGACAGTCTATACACAGTATATATAGTACACAATATATATACACAATCTGGGAGACAGTCTATATATATATACACAATCTGGGAGACAAGTCTATACACAGTATATATATACACAATCTGGGAGACAAGTCTATACACAATATATATATACACAATCTGGGAGACAAGTCTATACACAATATATATATATACACAATCTGGGAGACAAGTCTATACACAATATATATATACACAATCTGGGAGACAAGTCTATACACAATATATATATACACAATCTGGGAGACAAGTCTATACACAATATATATATATACACAATATGGGAGACAAGCCTATACACAATATATATATACATGTGCCATTTACAACATAGAAGATATTTTTACAATTTAATTATAGGTATCCCTTTTTCTTTTATTCCAGCCTTTATCTAAATATTCCACAAACGGAAATACACAATGGACAAAATACATTTCAGTTTCTCCTCATCACTCAGCCACATAATGCCAGGGTACTATCATCACTCAGCCACATAATGCCAGGGTACTATCATCACTCAGCCACATAATGCCAGGGCACTATCATCACTCAGCGACATAATGCCAGGGTACTATCATCACTCAGCCACATAATGCCAGGGTACTATCTTCACTCAGCCACATAATGCCAGGGCACTATCATCACTCAGCCACATAATGCCAGGGTACTATCATCACTGCCAGGGTACTATCATCACTCAGCCACATAATGCCAGGGTACTATCATCACTCAGCCACATAATGCCAGGGGGTACTATCATCACTCAGCCACATAATGCCAGGGTACTATCATCACTCAGCCACATAATGCCAGGGTACTATCATCACTCAGCCACATAATGCCAGGGTACTATCATCACTCACTATCATCACTATCATCAGCCACATAATGCCAGGGTACTATCATCACTCAGCCACATAATGCCAGGGTACTATCATCACTCAGCCACATAATGCCAGGGTACTATCATCACTCAGCCACATAATGCCAGGGTACTATCATCACTCAGCCACATAATGCCAGGGTACTATCATCACTCAGCCACATAATGCCAGGGTACTATCATCACTCAGCCACATAATGCCAGGGTACTATCATCACTCAGCCACATAATGCCAGGGTACTATCATCACTCAGCCACATAATGCCAGGGTACTATCATCACTCAGCCACATAATGCCAGGGCACTATCATCACTCAGCCACATAATGCCATCTATACACATATACATAATACACAATCTGGGTACTATCATCACTCAGCCACATAATGCCAGGGTACTATCATCACTCAGCCACATAATGCCAGGGTACTATCATCACTCAGCCACATAATGCCAGGGTACTATCATCACTCAGCCACATAATGCCAGGGTACTATCATCACTCAGCCACATAATGCCAGGGTACTATCATCACTCAGCCACATAATGCCAGGGTACTATCATCACTCAGCCACATAATGCCAGGGTACTATCATCACTCAGCCACATAATGCCAGGGTACTATCATCACTCAGCCACATAATGCCAGGGTACTATCATCATCAGCCACATAATGCCAGGGTACTATCATCACTCAGCCACATAATGCCAGGGTACTATCATCACTCAGCCACATAATGCCAGGGTACTATCATCACTCAGCCACATAATGCCAGGGTACTATCATCACTCAGCCACATAATGCCAGGGTACTATCATCACTCAGCCACATAATGCCAGGGTACTATCATCACTCAGCCACATAATGCCAGGGTACTATCATCACTCAGCCACATAATGCCAGGGTACTATCATCACTCAGCCACATAATGCCAGGTACTATCATCACTCAGCCACATAATGCCAGGGTACTATCATCACTCAGCCACATAATGCCAGGGTACTATCATCACTCAGCCACATAATGCCAGGGTACTATCATCACTCAGCCACATAATGCCAGGGTACTATCATCACTCAGCCACATAATGCCAGGGTACTATCATCACTCAGCCACATAATGCCAGGGTACTATCATCACTCAGCCACATAATGCCAGGGTACTATCATCATCACATAATGCCAGGGTACTATCATCACCACATAATGCCAGGGTACTATCATCATCAGCCACATAATGCCAGGGTACTATCATCACTCAGCCACATAATGCCAGGGTACTATCATCACTCAGCCACATAATGCCAGGGTACTATCATCACTCAGCCACATAATGCCAGGGTACTATCATCACTCAGCCACATAATGCCAGGGTACTATCATCACTCAGCCACATAATGCCAGGGTACTATCATCACTCAGTCACATATTGCCAGGGTATTATCATCACTCAGCCACATAATGCCAGGGTACTATCATCACTCAGCCACATAATGCCAGGGCATTATCATCACTCAGCCACATAATGCCAGGGTACTATCATCACTCAGCCACATAATGCCAGGGTACTATCATCACTCAGCCACATAATGCCAGGGTACTATCATCACTCAGCCACATAATACCAGGGTACTATCATTTGTGTTTAGTGATGGTAGTCAAATTAATTCTTATAATTTATTTAGCAGACTTTTAACCAAAGAGAATTACAGTCATGCATACATACATTTTACACATTTACATTTGACGTTTTCAATGTTTCTATGGCGTTATGCTAATTGTCTTTCAAGTTGAATGGTAACACTTGTTACCTAATGACATCGTTAGTAACTCATATCCATTCTTCACTATCTCTCCTTGCATGACGCAGATGTGGACCTACAGCACATTCTGCTGTTAGGCCTACAAGAGCATACTGAGCACTGTGTAGACTCCAGAGAGAGCTACAACACAGCTTCCCAGCGACCAACCGGCTTCCCACAATGACAGTGATGGGATTAATTCATCATTGCCATTCTTCAGGCCCACACCGACGTGCCACACACTGCATTCTGTTGGAATGAGCAGCTTCCAAATGTGAATGTTATGATAAGTGGTACGAAGAAAGAGAACTGCTTAATGGTCAAATTCTCACCTCTGATGTCTATTTACAATCTACTGACCCTGGAACTGACCTTGTATATAGCTACTGACCCTGGAACTATCCCTGTATATAGCTACTGACCCTGGAACTGACCCTGTATATAGCTACTGACCCTGGAACTGTCCCTGTATATAGCTACTGACCCTGTATATAGCTACTGACCCTGGAACTGTCCCTGTATATAGCTACTGACCCTGGAACTGTCCCTGTATATAGCTACTGACCCTGGAACTGTCCCAGTATATAGCTACTGACCCTGGAACTGTCCCTGTATATAGCTACTGACCCTGGAACTGTCCCTGTATATAGCTACTGACCCTGTATATAGCTACTGACCCTGGAACTGTCCCTGTATATAGCTACTGACCCTGGAACTGTCCCTGTATATAGCTACTGACCCTGGAACTGTCCCTGTATATAGCTACTGACCCTGGAACTGTCCCTGTATATAGCTACTGACCCTGGAACTGACCCTGTATATAGCTACTGACCCTGTATATAGCTACTGACCCTGGAACTGTCCCTGTATATAACTACTGACCCTGGAACTGTCCCTGTATATAACTACTGACCCTGGAACTGTCCCTGTATATAGCTACTGACCCTGGAACTGTCCCTGTATATAGCTACTGACCCTGGAACTGTCCCTGTATATAGCTACTGACCCTGGAACTGTCCCTGTATATACTACTGACCTGGAACTGACCCTGTATATAACTACTGACCCTGGAACTGTCCCTGTATATAGCTACTGACCCTGGAACTGTCCCTGTATATAGCTACTGACCCTGGAACTGTCCCTGTATATAGCTACTGACCCTGGAACTGTCCCTGTATATAGCTACTGACCCTGTATATAGCTACTGACCCTGGAACTGTCCCTGTATATAGCTACTGACCCTGTATATAGCTACTGACCCTGTATATAGCTACTGACCCCTGTATATAGCTACTGACCCTGTATATAGCTACTGACCCTGGAACTGTCCCTGTATATAGCTACTGACCCTGGAACTGTCCCTGTATATAGCTACTGACCCTGTATATAGCTACTGACCCTGGAACTGTCCCTGTATATAGCTACTGACCCTGTATATAGCTACCTGGAACCCTGTATATAGCTACTGACCCTGTATATAGCTACTGACCCTGTATATAACTGTCCCTGTATATAGCTACTGACCCTGGAACTGTCCCTGTATATAGCTACTGACCCTGGAACTGACCCTGTATATAGCTACTGACCCTGAATATGCTGACCCTGTATATAGCTACTGACCCTGTATATAGCTACTGACCCTGGAACTGTCCCTGTATATAGCTACTGACCCTGGAACTGTCCCTGTATATAGCTACTGACCCTGGAACTGTCCCTGTATATAACTACTGACCCTGACCCTGGAACTGACCCTGTATATAGCTACTGACCCTGGAACTGTCCCTGTATATAGCTACTGACCCTGTATATAGCTACTGACCCTGTATATAGCTACTGACCCTGGAACTGACCCTGTATATAGCTACTGACCCTGGAACTGACCTTGTATATAGCTACTGACCCTGGAACTATCCCTGTATATAGCTACTGACCCTGGAACTGACCCTGTATATAGCTACTGACCCTGGAACTGTCCCTGTATATAGCTACTGACCCTGTATATAGCTACTGACCCTGGAACTGTCCCTGTATATAGCTACTGACCCTGGAACTGTCCCTGTATGTAGCTACTGACCCTGGAACTGTCCCTGTATATAGCTACTGACCCTGGAACTGTCCCTGTATATAGCTACTGACCCTGTTTATAGCTAGCTACTGACCCTGGAACTGACCCTGTATATAGCTACCCTGACCCTGGAACTGTCCCTGTATATAACTACTGACCCTGGAACTGTCCCTGTATATAGCTACTGACCCTGGAACTGTCCCTGTATATAGCTACTGACCCTGTTTATAGCTACTGACCCTGTATATAGCTACTGACCCTGGAACTATCCCTGTATATAGCTACTGACCCTGGAACTGACCCTGTATATAGCTACTGACCCTGGAACTGTCCCTGTATATAGCTACTGACCCTGTATATAGCTACTGACCCTGGAACTGACCTTGTATATAGCTACTGACCCTGAACTATCCCTGTATATAGCTACTGACCCTGGAACTGACCCTGTATATAGCTACTGACCCTGGAACTGTCCCTGTATATATATAGACCCTGGAACTGACCCTGTATATAGCTACTGACCCTGGAACTGACCCTGTATATAGCTACTGACCCTGGAACTGTCCCTGTATATAGCTACTGACCCTGGAACTGACCCTGTATATAGCTACTGACCCTGTCCCTGTATATAGCTACTGACCCTGTATATAGCTACTGACCCTGGAACTGACCCCCTGTATATAGCTACTGACCCTGTATATGTCCCTGTATATAGCTACTGACCCTGGAACTGTCCCTGTATATAGCTACTGACCCTGAACTGTCCCTGTATATAGCTACTGACCCTGGAACTGTCCCTGTATATAGCTACTGACCCTGGAACTGTCCCTGTATATAGCTACTGACCCTGGAACTGTCCCTGTATATAGCTACTGACCCTGGAACTGTCCCTGTATATAGCTACTGACCCTGGAACTGAACTCCCTGTATATAGCTACTGACCCTGGAACTGTCCCTGTATATAGCTACTGACCCTGGAACCCTGTATATAGCTACTCCCTGTATATAGCTACTGACCCTGGAACTGTCCCTGTATATAGCTACTGACCCTGGAACTGTCCCTGTATATAGCTACTGACCCTGGAACTGTCCCTGTATATAGCTACTGACCCTGTATATAGCTACTGACCCTGGAACTGTCCCTGTATATAGCTACTGACCCTGGAACTGTCCCTGTATGTAGCTACTGACCCTGGAACTGTCCCTGTATGTAGCTACTGACCCTGGAACTGTCCCTGTATGTAGCTACTGACCCTGGAACTGTCCCTGTATATAGCTACTGACCCTGGAACTGTCCCTGTATATAGCTACTGACCCTGGAACTGTCCCTGTATGTAGCTTACTTACTCTCTCCTGTTCTTCTTATTTCTCATGTGTTTTTACTCTACTTGTCTCCTATGTAATGTTTTATAGTACAGCATTGCTGAGAAAGAGCGAGAAAGGCATTTCACTGTACTAGTGCACGTGACAATAAACACTTGACACTTTGTGGGAACTACTAATGGGTTCAGGGTAAAACAACAGTTTTAGACAATTTTTTAATACATTTCCAGTTACTGAGAAAAAAAGAGTTGTTTACAGAGGAATTACCACTCGTGAAACTGAAAAGCATTTGTTTTTATCCAAATTAATTAGCTTCTGAAAGCCACCACGTGTGGATAAATAAATTATAATTTACTTCTATGGCATCTCAAGCAGACTGAAAACCTCTAATGATCTCTTTTTCCACTCAAGCAGAGTGAATGTCTGGGGAAATAGTGACTAATGTCACAACAACTTTGATGCACTGCTCCTCCTACGTTTGGGGGAAAAAAGTGACACATGACCTTATTCCACACTTCAGAGTGACGCTGGCTTTTTAGAAATGTCCCCTCATGCAAATAGACTTATACATTTATGCTTCTTTCTCAGATGGCAGAGAACCACCTTTGGAGCGGGAATGGCCCATTACAGTTGAAAAGATTCAATTTCCTGTTTAATTGGGCCTGATTGGGGATGAGGGTTAGTGCTATTCGCAACCCCTGGTCTGTCCAGGTCCCCGGATATTTGATTACATTTATTTGGCAGTGGTCGTTGGGCTAATTAACTGAATTCATTAAATGAATGACTGGTGCCCCGCATTCCAAATACCCACTGCAGCTTCAGCAACCTCTTACTGCCAGCAGCTAATAGCACCGCCGCTAACGGTATCTATAGTTAGGCTAGCGGCCAATCAACTGCCCCTTCTGCTAGCGGCCAATCAACTGCCCCTTCTGCTAGCGGCCAATCAACTGCCCTGCAGGGCACCCTTCTGCTAGCTGACAATTGAAGCCAAGCAGGGCCTGTATTTGACACGGAGTGCTTGGATTGAAGATTGTTTGGTAAACAGTTAAGTCACTGTTGGTAGTGGGATTGATGGGCCAGTCAACCCACCAATGGGTGCGTTAGTCTTCCCACCAATCTACTGTGTTCTGTAAAGGGCCTCATCCTGATCTTGACACTAGTTATCAAACATCACATGGAACCTTAGGCAAGAGTCTATGTACCCAACCTGTCATAAACCACAGTGTCTGTCTATGTACCCAACCAGTCATAAACGAAATCAAATCAAATTTATTTTCACATACACGTTTTAGCAGATATTAATGCGAGTGTAGCGAAATGCTTGTGCTTCTAGTTCCGACAATGCAGTAATAACCAACGAGTAATCTAACCTAACAATTCCAAAACTACTACCTTATACACACAAGTGTAAAGGGATAAAGAATATGTACATAAAGATATATGAATGAGTGATGGTACAGAACGACATAGGCAAGATGCTGTAGATGGTATCGAGTACAGTATATACATATGAGATGAGTAATGTAGGGTATGTAAACAAAGTGGCATAGTTTAAAGTGGCTAGTGGTACATGTATTACATAAAGATGCAGTAGATGATATAGAGTACAGTATATACATATACATATGAGATGAGTAATCTAGGGTATGTAAACATTATATTAAGTAGCATTGTTTAAAGTGGCTAGTGATATATTTTACATCAATTTCCATCAATTCCCATTATTGAAGTGGCTGGAGTTGAGTCAGTGTGTTGGCAGCAGCCACTCAATGTTAGTGGTGGCTGTTTAACAGTCTGATGGCCTTGAGATAGTGTCACGTTCTGACCTTTATTTCCTGTGTTTTGTATTTAGTTAGTATGGTCAGGGCGTGAGTTGGGTGGGCAGTCTATGTTTGTTTTTCTATAATTTGGTTATTTCTATGTTTCGGCCTAGTATGGTTCTCAATCAGAGGCAGGTGTCATTAGTTGTCTCTGATAGAGAATCATACTTAGGTAGCCTGGGTTTCACTGTGTGTTTGTGGGTGATTGTTCCTGTCTCTGTCTTTGCACCAGATAGGACTGTTTAGGGTTTCACACGTTCCATGTTTATTGTTTTGTAGTGTTCATGTGTACATTTACATATTAAAAGAACCATGGACACTTACCACGCCGCATATTGGTCCTCTGATCCGTTTCGCCTCTCCTCTTCGGAAGAAGAGGAGGAAATCCTTGACAGATAGAAGCTGTTTTTCAGTCTCTCGGTCCCAGCTTTGATGCACCTGTACTGACCTCACCTTCTGGATGATAGCGGGGTGAACAGGCAGTGGCTCGGGTGGTTATGGTTCTTGATGATCTTTATGGCCTTCCTGTGACATCGGGTGGTGTAGGTGTGTCTGTCTATGAACCCAACCTGTCATAAACCACAGGGTCTGTCTATTTAACCAACCTGGGCTCTCATATAGTATCATGCCATCAGATAAGCCACTTAAAAAGCAGTATACTATAATAGCAAGCTGATTAGGGATGGGTACCGAAACCCGGTATTAAATGGGCCCCGGGGCTAAATTATGAAAGACCGTAGTATCGATAAGCTCCGACGTTATCGGTTCTCCTTCGGTACTGGAGAAATTAAGAAAATATATTTCCTATTTATTATTGCTACATAAACGTTATCCTGTACATTTTATCTCACCAAACGTTTCTAATTTGCAATAAGATGAAGACATTCGTCTATGATACATTTTCGCTATTCCCAATCAAGAAGAGAGATCTCTCTGGTACAGAGCTTGTATCTCCCACACGCTACAGCGCGCACACACACACACACACACACACACACACACACACACACACACACACACACACACACACACACACAGAAGAAAGACCCTGCTCTTAATTAGTGACGATGGCGGAGAGAACTAAATGTTCAAAAGCGTGGTTACACATCACCAGAGTCGATGCTGACAACGCTCATTACCACAAGTGCAACAAGACATTTTGCTTGTAAGGGAGGAAAACACGAGCAGTCTGTCCAAAAATCTATAGAAAGTACATCATGTACCGGCAGCTCGTAGTTCATCTCTCGTTGTCTGATCTCCGTTAGCTATGTATGCTAGCAGCCTAGAGCCCCCCCACACACACACAGAGTTAACTAGATTATGTGAACATGGGTTCATGATCAAACGGAACCATTAGCCAGCTGATTGTTTAGCAATGGGTGCGTTCAGAAATTCAGAAGTTTCATCTACAATGAACCAACCCACTCCTCCCTCTAATACCACTGGTCCAAGCCAAAGACGAGCCCAAAGCCCCTTCATGCTGGCAGCTGGTGGGAAGATGACTGAGGAGAGGGTGAATGAGTGCCACCTAGCCGTGACCAAGTTTATAGTGAAAGGCCTACACCCCTTTGCAACCGTGGAGTTCAAGGGCTTTAGGAACCAGTCTGTCAGTATATATTGAGTAGTAATCATTGTTAATATAAAGTAATATAAAAGGACTGAATGTTAGTCTCATCACTCCACAATTCAATACACAACAACACAATAATTCAATAATGATAATTCAACACATGAAAAAAAATGTTTACTGTAGAAAAATGAGCAAGGCACTCAACCCCAAATACACCCCTCCCTCCAGGAGTTACCTCAGTGACACATTCATTCCTACCTGGGGCAATGTGATCATTGAGCTGAAGGACGTGCCAAAGCTGGCCATCACATCAGACATCATCACTGTCAGACCACTATCTCACTGTTACAGTACTCTACACAAGCCAGGGCAGTGTAAAACAGAAGGTCATCCACACCAGGGCAGTTTAAAACAGAAGGTCATCCACACCAGGGCAGTGTAAAACAGAAGGTCATCCACACCAGGGCAGTGTAAAACAGAAGGTCATCCACACCAGGGCAGTGTAAAACAGAAGGTCATCCACATCAGGGCAGTTTAAAACAGAAGGTCATCCACACCAGGGCAGTGTAAAACAGAAGGTCATCCACACCAGGACAGTGTAAAACAGAAGGTCATCCACACCAGGGCAGTGTAAAACAGAAGGTCATCCACACCAGGACAGTGTAAAACAGAAGGTCATCCACACCAGGCCAGTGTAAAACAGAAGGTCATCCACACCAGGGCAGTTTAAAACAGAAGGACCTCCACACCAGGCCAGTGTAAAACAGAAGGTCATCCACACCAGGGCAGTTTAAAACAGAAGGTCATCCACACCAGGCCAGTGTAAAACAGAAGGTCATCCACACCAGGACAGTGTAAAACAAGAAGGTCATCCACGCCAGGGCAGTTTAAAACAGAAGGACCTCCACACCAGGGCAGTTTAAAACAGAAGGACCTCCACACCAGGGCAGTTTAAAACAGAAGGACCTCCACACCAGGGCAGTTTAAAACAGAAGGTCATCCACACCAGGACAGTGTAAAACAGAAGGTCATCCACACCAGGGCAGTGTAAAACAAGAAGGTCATCCACACCAGGGCAGTTTAAAACAGAAGGACCTCCACACCAGGGCAGTTTAAAACAGAAGGACCTCCACACCAGGGCAGTTTAAAACAGAAGGACCTCCACACCAGGGCAGTGTAAAACAGAAGGTCAGTGTACAAATTGCAAACTGGCGAAGTAGTGGCAGAGGAGATCTCAGACATTCTGGAAGAGTTTGAGAAAGAGCAGAGCAAGATTGTAGCTGTGACTATTGATAATGCTGGCAATATGGATGTTGCCATCAAGAGGCTGCACAATCCTAAAAATAGGATGCTTTGCGCACACTGAATCTGGCAGCGCAGAAAATCTACTAAATTACTTCCATTGAATCAGAGCAGTGGTCGTGTGGTTCAAGAGATCATCGATGTCCAAAACAGTCTTGAAGGAATGGCAGCAGCTCCTTAGTAAGACCAACACCTATGCTAAGTCAATGGGATAGACAGGCTAATTCGCTAGCCAGCTAGCCATGTAGATTTTACATTTTGTTTTTTTGGAAGGTACACCAGCTGATGTCACCAGGTAGGCCGAAACACCATCCCACCAAAACAGGTCTAAAATTCTCAGAATTTTCACAATTTCACAGTATTTTTCTAACCTCATAGTGTGGAAATATATATAAAACACAAGAAATCATGTTTTTGACTGCACTGGGCCTTTAACAAACCATTAGCTCACACTTTTAACAAGGATATGAAACATAGCTGCTGTATTGTCTCATTATGATCAATTATTTAATGTTTAAATCAAATATAGATGGTCCCAATCACTATTTTCTAATTCATCATAGTTTATTAATGCATTTAGTTTACTCTTAATCCTGTCAACATTTAGATCATGGAACAACGTAACATTAGTACCTAACTACACTGTTCGGCTTCTAGGAATTCCGCAGACTTCCTGGGAGATGTAAGACCAAGGGAAAAGCACTGCTGCTATCTCGCTCTCCAACCACAGTGCATGAATTGAGTAGCAAACTGAGGAACACAGGAGATTCAACTTGTGTTTGAGGACAATGGAGGTACATTTTAAAAAACATCCTTATAGTTAAAAGAGATGTAAAAGCCACCATGGATTTTCTTCACAACGTGATGAAGGCTGATCTGTACGAATAGACATGCTGATGTTGTCAGCTCATCCATTGGATATATATATATATGTAGAGGACATGAGTCGGGTACATGGTTGCTCATGGTCTCATGATGAGGTAGCCCTGCCTGTGACTTCAAAATCAGTGTCAGCCCTTGGCCCAAAAGATCATTTCCTCTTGGTCTAACGGTCAAGATGTTGCTATCTCATGTGGAGGACCAGGCTTCAGATCCTGTCCGCGACATATAGGCTCACTACGGGTAACTGCCGAAATAAAGGAAACACCGACATACTGTAGAGGGTCATAATAGGGAGTTGGGCCGCCACCAGTCAGAACAGCTTCAATGCACATTGGCATAGATTCTACAAGTGTTTGGAACTCTATTGGAGGGACGCGACACCATTCTTCCACAAGAAATTCCGTAATTTGGTGTTTATGTTTATTGTGGTGGAAAACGCTGTCTCAGGTGCCGCTACAGACTTTCCCATAAGTGTTCAATTGGATTGAGCTCTGGTGACTGAGACGGCCATGAGAAATGGTTTACATCGTTTTCATGCTCATCAAACCATTTAGTGATCACTCGTGCTCTGTGCATGGGGGCATTGTCATCCTATGGGGGCATAGCCATGGTAACCAAAATAATGGCCTGCCCAGCATTTTTATACATGATGGGATGTTAATTGCTTGATTAACTCAGGAACCACACCTGCGTGGAAGCACCTGCTATCAATATACTTTGTTTCTCTAATTTACTCAAGTCTGTCCATTATTTTGGCAATTATATAGTTGGCAATTGCTATGCTGCAATATGCAACATATAATGGGAGTTAGTTACAGTGTATTCTAAAAAGAGAGAGGACAGTGTATTCTAAAAAGAGAGAGGACAGTGTATTCTAGGAAGAGAGAGGACAGTGTATTCTAGGAAGAGAGAGGACAGTGTATTCTAGGAAGAGAGAGGACAGTGTATTCTAGGAAGAGAGAGGACAGTGTATTCTAGGAAGACAGAGGACAGTGTATTCTAGGAAGAGAGAGGACAGTGTATTCTAAAAAGAGAGAGGACAATGTATTCTAGGAAGTCAGAGGACAGTGTATTCTAGGAAGACAGAGGACAGTGTATTCTAGGAAGACAGAGGACAGTGTATTCTAGGAAGACAGAGGACAGTGTATTCTAGGAAGACAGAGGCAGGGTATTCTAGGAAGACAGAGGACAGTGTATTCTAGGAAGACAGAGGACAGTGAAGACAGAGGACAGTGTATTCTAGGAAGACAGAGGACAGTGTATTCTAGGAAGACAGAGGACAGTGTATTCTAGACAGAGGTATTCTAGGAAGACAGAGGACAGTGTATTCTAGGAAGACAGAGGACAGTGTATTCTAGGAAGACAGAGGACAGTTTATTCTAGGAAGACAGAGAGTGTATTCTAGGAAGAAGAGTGTATTCTAGGAAGACAGAGGACAGTGTATTCTAGGAAGACAGAGGACAGTGTATTCTAGGAAGACAGAGGACAGTGTATTCTAGGAAGACAGAGGACAGTGTATTCTAGGAAGACAGAGGACAGTGTATTCTAGGAAGACAGAGGACAGTGTATTCTAGGAAGACAGAGGCAGTGTATTCTAAGAAGACAGAGGACAGTGTATTCTAGGAAGACAGAGGACAGTGTATTCTAGGAAGACAGAGGCATGGTATTCTAAGAAGACAGAGGCAGGGTATTCTAGAAAGTCAGAGGACAGTGTATTCTAGGAAGACAGAGGACAGTGTATTCTAGGAAGACAGAGGCAGGGTATTCTAGAAAGACATAGAATAGTATGGGGAACTGTTGCCACATTGGTACAATGTTGAATATGATCGTGAGTAAATGTGTCTTCTATAATACATTCTGGGTAATTAAGATGTACTGTTGTTATCACTTTGCTGTAATGAGATATATCATACACCCAATAGATTTGCTTCTGGCAGAGAATAATACTGTACCATTTGGACTGTCCTAGTTGTCACTATCCCCCAAGCAGAGCACAGCCAGCTGTTGGCTACCAGACAGCAGCAGCCTGTAGGGAGGAGCGACCATTGATATCTTTCATCTACCCTCTCATGGTTAAGAGAGCTCACATGAAAACCATACAGGCTTAGAATATGGTTAGTATTCATGCCAACATCTCTTCACATTGCTGTACTGAATAAACAATGTTCTCGATTGTTCCTCCGATTGGATAATGGACTAATTTTAGTCTAACAAATGCAAAGTCCACATAAAACAGGAAATCTAGAATCCATTATTTTTTGCGCATGCATAGGAGGAGTAGGTTTAATCTGGGTCTGAGAAACCTGCCCATGGAGTGGAAGGTTTAATCTGGGTCTGAGAAACCTGCCCATGGAGTGGAAGGTTTAATCTGGGTCTGAGAAACCTGCCCATGGAGTGGAAGGTTTAATCTGGGTCTGAGAAACCTGCCCATGGAGTGTTAGCCTGCCCTACTGTCCCCTCCTGTAACCTCCACTGGAACCAATCTGAAATCAACCCTGCCACAGACACACAGACCTGGAACCAATCTGAAATCAACCCTGCCACAGACACACAGACCTGGAACCAATCTGAAATCAACCCTGCCACAGACACACAGACCTGGAACCAATCTAAAATCAACCCTGCCACAGACACACAGACCTGGAACCAATCTGAAATCAACCCTGCCACAGACACACAGACCTGGAACCAATCTGAAATCAACCCTGCCACAGACACACAGACCTGGAACCAATCTGAAATCAACTCTGCCACAGACACACAGACCTGGAACCAATCTGAAATCAACCCTGCCACAGACACACAGACCTGGAACCAATCTGAAATCAACCCTGCCACAGACACACAGACCTGGAACCAATCTGAAATCAACCCTGCCACAGACACACAGACCTGGAACCAATCTGAAATCAACCCTGCCACAGACACACAGACCTGGAACCAATCTGAAATCAATCATCCCTGCCACAGACACACAGTCCTGGAACCAATCTGAAATCAACCCTGCCACAGACACACAGACCTGGAACCAATCTGAAATCAACTCTGCCACAGACAAACAGACCTGGAACCAATCTGAAATCAACTCTGCCACAGACAAACAGACCTGGAACCAATCTGAAATCAACCCTGCCACAGACACACAGACCTGGAACCAATCTGAAATCAACTCTGCCACAGACACACAGACCTGGAACCAATCTGAAATCAACCCTGCCACAGAGACACAGACCTGGAACCAATCTGAAATCAACCCTGCCACAGACACACAGACCTGGAACCAATCTGAAATCAACTGTGCCACAGAGACACAGACCTGGAACCAATTTGAAATCAACCCTGCCACAGACACACAGACCTGGAACCAATTTGAAATCAACCCTGCCACAGAGACACAGACCTGGAACCAATTTGAAATCAACCCTGCCACAGAGACACAGACCTGGAACCAATTTGAAATCAACCCTGCCACAGACACACAGACCTGGAACCAATTTGAAATCAACCCTGCCACAGACACACAGACCTGGAACCAATCTGAAATCAACTCTGCCACAGACACACAGACCTGGAACCAATCTGAAATCAACTCTGCCACAGACACACAGACCTGGAACCAATCTGAAATCAACCCTGCCACAGACACACAGACCTGGAACCAATCTGAAATCAACCCTGCCACAGACACACAGACCTGGAACCAATCTGAAATCAACCCTGCCACAGACACACAGACCTGGAGGTGATGTACTGAAAATCAATCCGTAAGGCTGTAAAAGGCCAGCATAGGTGAGCCAATGTTGATTTTCTCTCCTTCCCTTCTCACTTTAGTGCTGTCCTGACAGGAGAGGTCCCTGATCGCCATGTGAAGAGACATGTCTGGGTTCTAAGTGAATCTTCCATCTGTCCCCCAGGCTGTCCTTCGTCCTTCTGCATGCATACACACACCACTCCATCATGTCTCACCGGGGAGATGTCCATCGAACATCCATGTTTGCGGCTCCCGTTCATTTCTCATTATCCCTACGAGAGTTTGTTGTTCACCTTCTTGTTGGAGCCCATGCTGTCTCAGTTTTGTTAGAGCTGTCACAATAGTTCCCCACATCAGCGATGCGTGCCGGTGACAGTTCCCAAATGCAGGAGATTGGAGGTAAAGCAGTGTAAGGACAGCCTGTCAACCTGCTAGCTAGCATCTCGTCTTCTGTAGCGTCGGGTTCAGCACACATTTTCCCTTATCAACAAACTATCTACCTCTACGGATCATGACTATTTTCATCAGACCATATCTCTCAGAAAAGCACTCCACGAGGTATGAACATTTCTGACTAGACCACTGTCAATCCATAGACTACCAATTTCTTTGAAGACAGAAACCACTTTGGCCCACTATATTTGATCACTACATCAGAGGGCCTCTCAATATCAAAGGGACTGTCTGTGGCTCAATCCTCATGCAGGACCTGTAATAAGGTTTTCCTGCTATAGATCCACACAATTTATAGCTCCCAGCTCTTGGACAAGTCAGACAGAGTAAAGTTGACTCTTGATAAATGCAACGGCTTGGGACTGTTGTGTGACAGAAATGAGAGTTTGCACTCATCTGAAGTGCACTACTCATGAGTTCACTCTGTAGAATATAAGATTATGCAGTATGAAATTACATTGTGAGGCTATCTGTATCGACAGCAAATTGCCTAGTCATTTTCTCAAAATTCATTATTCATTTATTTCCCCACACACTTTGGTTTGATTAAATCCGCTGCTAAAAGGAAAATGCAATCAATTCTGTCTGTGGACCTTAGTTTTCTGCAATTAGGACTCAGCCATTGATTTGAAGTTTCTTTTCAGCAGACTTTATTCATTAGCTCAGTCTATTATAGAGGTGCTGCTGTTCCATTGTTGACAACACGATGATACAATGAACCTCCTGTATGTACCATTTGATAGAATAAGGTGGAGAAGCTCTAGGTAGTCAGTAAAGATATCAGTGAGTTAGTGAGCGGTCCATATGAACTCTTCCCTCGTAATTCTGTCTTTTTCAGCTATTTAAATGATTAAAGAATGCAGAATGTCACAAGCAGTCAGTAGTGTATGTCGTGACAACAGTTGACAAAGTCATACATCTGAAATAAGACCAGCGTTGTGGCTCCCGAGTGGCGCCAGGCGGTCGAAGGCACTGCATCTCAGTGCCAGAGGTGTCACTACAGGTCCTGGTTCGATTCCAGGATGTATCACAACCGGCCGTGATTGGTGGTTCCACGCGACTTTTTAGTCATATAGTGGTGTAGCTAACTAAAGGGACTACACACTACTATTTAGCTATATAGTGGTGTAGCTAACTACTGGGACTACACACTACTATTTAGCTATATAGTGGTGTATCTAACTACTGGAATTACACACTACTATTTAGCTATATAGTGGTGTATCTAACTACTGGGACTACACACTACTATTTAGCTATATAGTGGTGTATCTAACTACTGGGACTACACACTACTATTTAGCTATATAGTGGTGTAGCTAACTACTGGAACGACAAACTACTTTTTAGTCATATAGTGGTGTATCTAACTACTGGAACTACACACGACTTTTTAGTCATATAGTGGTGTAGCTAACTACTGGGACTACACACTACTATTTAGCTATATAGTGGTGTAGCTAACTACTGGGACTACACACTACTTTTTAGCTATATAGTGGTGTAGCTAACTACTGGGACTACACACTACTTTTAGTCATATAGTGGTGTATCTAACTACTGGGACTACACACTACTTTTTAGCTATATAGTGGTGTATCTAACTACTGGAACTACACACTACCTTTTAGTCATATAGTGGTGTATCTAACTACTGGGACTACACACTACTTTTTAGTCATAATAGTGGTGTATCTAACTACTGGGACTACACACTACTTTTAGCTATATCAGTGGTGTATCTAACTACTGGGACTACACACTACTTTTTAGTCATATAATCTAACTACTGGGACTACACACTACTTTTTAGCTATATAGACCTGTAGCTAACTACTGGACTACACACTACTTTTTAGTCAGCATGAAGACCTGTCTTTTTCATCAGACCTGCCTAATTCATCTGAATTCTAATTCATCAGACCTGTCTAATCCATCAGACCTGTCTAATTCATCAGACCTGTCTAATTCATCAGACCTGTCTAATTCATCAGACCTGACCTCTAATCCATCAGACCTGTCTAATCCATCAGACCTGTCTAATTCATCAGACCTGTCTAAACCTGTCTAATCCAGACCTGTCTAATTCATCAGACCTGTCTAATTCATCAGACCTGTCTAATCCATCAGACCTGTCTAATTCATCAGACCTGTTTAATTCATCAGACCTGTCTAATTCATCCGACCTGTCTAATCCATCAGACCTGTCTAATCCATCGGACCTGTCTAATTCATCAGACCTGTCTAATTCATCGGACCTGTCTAATTCATCAGACCTGTCTAATTCATCGGACCTGTCTAATTCATCAGACCTGTTTAATCCATCAGACCTGTCTAATCCATCAGACCTGTTTCTCCATCAGACCTGTCTAATCCATCAGACCTCTAATTCATCAGCTCTAATTCATCTAATCCATCAGACCTGTCTAATCCATCAGACCTCTAATTCATCAGACCTGTCTAATCCATCAGACCTCTAATTCATCAGACCTGTCTAATCCATCGGACCTGTCTAATTCATCAGACCTGTCTAATTCATCAGACCTGTCTAATTCATCGGACCTGTCTAATTCATCAGACCTGTTTAATCCATCAGACCTGTCTAATCCATCCGACCTGTCTAATCCATCAGACCTGTCTAATTCATCATACCTGTATAATTCATCATACCTGTCTAATCCATCCGACCTGTCTAATTCATCCGACCTGTCTAATTCACCAGACCTGTCTACATCAGCTATACATCAGCTCTACATCAGCTCTGTATCAGCTCTACATCAGCTCTGCATCAGCTCTGCATCAGCTCTGCATCAGCTCTGCATCAGCTCTGCATCAGCTCTGCATCAGCTCTGCATCAGCTCTACATCAGCTCTGCATCAGCTCTACATCAGCTCTGCATCAGCTCTGCATCAGCTCTGCATCAGCTCTACATCAGCTCTGTATCAGCTCTACATCAGCTCTGCATCAGCTCGCATCAGCTCTGCATCAGCTCTGTATCAGCTCTCATCAGCTCTGCATCAGCTCTGCATCAGCTCTACATCAGCTCTACATCAGCTCTGTATCAGCTCTACATCAGCTCTACATCAGCTCTATATCAGCTCTGCATCAGCTCTACATCAGCTCTACATCAGCTCTACATCAGCTCTGCATCAGCTCTGCATCAGCTCTACATCAGCTCTACATCAGCTCTACATCAGCTCTGCATCAGCTCTACATCAGCTCTACATCAGCTCTACATCAGCTCTGCATCAGCTCTACATCAGCTCTGCATCAGCTCTACATCAGCTCTACATCAGCTCTACATCAGCTCTGCATCAGCTCTGCATCAGCTCTACATCAGCTCTACATCAGCTCTACATCAGCTCTGCATCAGCTCTACATCAGCTCTGCATCAGCTCTGCATCAGCTCTACATCAGCTCTGCATCAGCTCTGCATCAGCTCTGCATCAGCTCTATATCAGCTCTATATCAGCTCTGCATCAGCTCTGCATCAGCTCTGCATCAGCTCTACATCAGCTCTACATCAGCTCTACATCAGCTCTACATCAGCTCTGTACCAGCTCTACATCAGCTCTACATCAGCTCTGTACCAGCTCTACATCAGCTCTACATCAGCTCTACATCAGCTCTACATCAGCTCTACATCAGCTCTATATCAGCTCTACATCAGCTCTGCATCAGCTCTGTATCAGCTCTACATCAGCTCTACATCAGCTCTACATCAGCTCTGCATCAGCTCTGCTGAATCATGTGGAGTTTTATAGGATGCCACACAGAACCTAAAGCACAGCCCTTGTCATAAATTATAACACCTGCTTTATTTATCAGACATTGCAGGTAGAATTTTGAGGATTAATCTAGAAGAAACCATGAGAAAAACAATGCACTGATAGTTGACAGTCATCTCCGCACCATAGAGAGAAAGAGACAGATGGGGAAGAGAGAGAGAGAGGGGGGGGGCAGTTTATTCACCGGCCAGTTTATTAGGCACCATATGAGCATCATCTGCTAAACAACATAAGATCACTATTTTTCTGTTGAGTCTCGTCATTATGTCTCTTCTCAGTGTGGTCAAAGAAACAAACGTCTACTTCACGGACAGTTTATAAGAGAAAACGTCCTGTTTCAATGAAAACATTGAGAGAAGAATTAAAATAGATGTAAATGAATAGTACTGAACAGAACTCACCTCTTCCACGTTCAGGCTGGACTTGGCGCTCGTTTCTAAGAACCTGATGTCATAATCAATCGCCATCTGTGACAAATAAAACAAACAAATTATGAAAAACAAAATGTATGTTAATACATGCAACACATTCCAGGAGGCATAGCCAGAACGTACAGTGGGTTACCTTTCTGTTACAGAAGGGAATTGTACTACATCATGAAGGGAGAACGGGGCTGGCTATGACAGACTTAGATCATCAGTAATACTACAGAGAATGAGAAGACTGAGTATTGCTACAGACAGAATGAGAGAAGACTGAGTATTGCTACAGACAGAATGAGAGAAGACTGAGTATTGCTACAGACAGAATGAGAGAAGGCTGAGTATTGCTACAGACAGAATGAGAGAAGACTGAGTATTGCTACAGACAGAATGAGAGAAGACTGAGTATTGCTACAGACAGAATGACAGAATGAGAGAAGACTGAGTATTGCTACAGACAGAATGAGAGAAGACTGAGTATTGCTACAGACAGAATGAGAGAAGACTGAGTATTGCTACAGACAGAATGAGAGAAGACTGAGTATTGCTACAGACAGAATGAGAGAAGACTGAGTATTGCTACAGACAGAATGAGAGAAGACTGAGTATTGCTACAGACAGAATGAGAGAAGACTGAGTATTGCTACAGACAGAATGAGAGAAGACTGATATTGCTACAGACAAAATGAGAGAAGACTGAGTATTGCTACAGACAATGAGAGAAGACTGAGTATTGCTACAGACAGAATGAGAGAAGACTGAGTATTGCTACAGACAGAATGAGAGAAGACTGAGTATTGCTACAGACAGAATGAGAAGAGTGAGCATTGCTACAGACATGAAAATGGTTCCCTCCTACAGACAGTGATTCAAGTGGGCGTGGCTTGCTATATAAAGCAGGCAGACAGGCATCAAGCATTCGGTTACTGTTCGATTAAACGTAGGAAACGAGTGACCGAAGCGACTTTAAGCGTTGTATGATCGCCGGTGCCAGGTGTGCCGGTTCCACTATCTCAGAAACGCCAGGCCTCCTGGGCTTTACAGGCACGTCTCGGGTTTACAGAGAATGGTGCAACAAAAACCTTCCAGTCAGTGGCCGTCCTGTGGGTGGAAACAGCTCGTTGATGAGAGAGGGGAATGACAAGATTCGTGCAAGCTAACAGGCGGGCCACAAACAGGCAAATAACGGCGCAGTACAACAGTGGTGTGCAGAACGGCATCTAGGAATGCACAATTTGTCAGTCCTTGTCACAGATGGGGTATTGCAGCAGACAACCACATACTGGGTTCCACTCCTATCAACAAAAAACAAGAAGAAGCGGCGCAAGTGGGCACGCGATCTCCAACACTGGACTGTGTCCAGGTCCGACTCAGTACTAGATGGGTGTACCTAATAAACAGGCCATAGAGAGAGAGAGGTAGAGGTAGAGAGAGAGGTAGAGAGAGAGAGACGTAGAGGTAGAGGTAGAGGTAGAGGTAGAGAGAGAGAGAGAGAGAGAAAGAGAGAGAAGAGAGAGGGAGGGAGGGAGGGAGGGAGGGAGGGAGGGAGGGAGGGAGGGAGGGAGGGAGGGAGGGAGGGAGGGAGGGAGGGAGGGAGGGAGGGAGGGAGGGAGGGATGTTAAAATTGATGTTTGGGTATAGAAGAACATCACGTAAGAAGTAATGTCATGAGATGCAGTATACAGTGCCTTGCGAAAGTATTCGGCCCCCTTGAACTTTGCGACCTTTTGCCACATTTCAGGCTTCAAACATAAAGATATAAAACTGTATTTTTTTGTGAAGAATCAACAACAAGTGGGACACAATCATGAAGTGGAACGACATTTATTGGATATTTCAAACTTTTTTAACAAATCAAAAACTGAAAAATTGAGCTTGCAAAATGATTCAGCCCCCTTAAGTTAATACTTTGTAGCGCCACCTTTTGCTGCGATTACAGCTGTAAGTCGCTTGGGGTATGTCTCTATCAGTTTTGCACATCGAGAGACTGACATTTTTTCCCATTCCTCCTTGCAAAACAGCTCGAGCTCAGTGAGGTTGGATGGAGAGCATTTGTGAACAGCAGTTTTCAGTTCTTTCCACAGATTCTCGATTGGATTCAGGTCTGGACTTTGACTTGGCCACTCTAACACCTGGATATGTTTATTTTTGAACCATTCCATTGTAGATTTTGCTTTATGTTTTGGATCATTGTCTTGTTGGAAGACAAATCTCTGTCCCAGTCTCAGGTCTTTTGCAGACTCCATCAGGTTTTCTTCCAGAATGGTCCTGTATTTGGCTCCATCCATCTTCTCATCAATTTTAACCATCTTCCCTGTCCCTGCTGAAGAAAAGCAGGCCCAAACCATGATGCTGCCACCACCATGTTTGACAGTGGGGATCGTGTGTTCAGGGTGATGAGCTGTGTTGCTTTTACGCCAAACATAACGTTTTGCATTGTTGCCAAAAAGTTCAATTTTGGTTTCATCTGACCAGAGCACCTTCTTCCACATGTTTGGTGTGTCTCCCAGGTGGCTTGTGGCAAACTTTAAACAACACTGTTTATGGATATCTTTAAGAAATGGCTTTCTTCTTGCCACTCTTCCATAAAGGCCAGATTTGTGCAATATACGACTGATTGTTGTCCTATGGACAGAGTCTCCCACCTCAGCTGTAGATCTCTGCAGTTCATCCAGAGTGATCATGGGCCTCTTGGCTGAATCTCTGATCAGTCTTCTCCTTGTATGAGCTGAAAGTTTAGAGGGACGGCCAGGTCTTGGTAGATTTGCAGTGGTCTGATACTCCTTCCATTTCAATATTATCGCTTGCACAGTGCTCCTTGGGATGTTTAAAGCTTGGGAAATCTTTTTGTATCCAAATCCGGCTTTAAACTTCTTCACGACAGTATCTCGGACCTGCCTGGTGTGTTCCTTGTTCTTCATGATGCTCTCTGCGCTTTTAACGGACCTCTGAGACTATCACAGTGCAGGTGCATTTATACAGAGACTTGATTACACACAGGTGGATTGTATTTATCATCATTAGTCATTTAGGTCAACATTGGATCATTCAGAGATCCTCACTGAACTTCTGGAGAGAGTTTGCTGCACTGAAAGTAAAGGGGCTGAATAATTTTGCACGACCAATTTTTCCGTTTTTTGATTTGTTAAAAAAGTTTGAAATATCCAATAAATGTCGTTCCACTTCATGATTGTGTCCCACTTGTTGTTGATTCTTCACAAAAAAAATACAGTTTTATATCTTTATGTTTGAAGCCTGAAATGTGGCAAAAGGTCGCAAAGTTCAAGGGGGCCGAATACTTTCGCAAGGCACTGTATGTGTTGAATATACATCACATGTGGTTTATTCTGTGTTATGGAATGTGAGTTATCATATGTCATGCTGTCCAAGAGCTTGAGAGGACCAACAATGAAAGCTGGCAAGATGCTTACGTTATGGGACTGTGAGTCTAGTTTGGGATATCAAATATTAATTGGCATATCCATAATTAACTCATCAACGATAAATATTTAGATTTATTGTCTGACTTCTTCATATTCACTTGAAAAACAAGTCTCGTTATCAAGCTTTTCATTTGACTCCCAAGTGCGCTGCTAGTATGCTGTTCACTCACTGGGGAAATCCTAGATCAGTAAAGAGATGTAAAGAGACAGAAGCCAGTCAGACAGTGGTCTCCAGAGATTACTCACCAGTCAGACCAAAATCTATCTGTCAGAGGTGAGCCTCAGGGAGCCACACTCACTGTCTGAGCTCTGTGCCAGAGTCAATACGCTTGACGACACATTATTACTGCTTTACATATTCACTCATTTTGGTTTTGTTGGTAGCCTCTGAAAAGTTGGGTCAGTCAGGGCCAGCACAGTTAGGGCCAGAAGTCAACATGGAGTTATGTCCCATACAATCTCACACGGTCCCCACAAGGAGATGTAGCTCTAACAACCGTATTAGGAAGGTTGTTATGAATGATACCGAAATGCACATAAAGGTGTTATGACTGGTTTCATAAAGATGTTATGACTGGTTTCGTAAAGGTGTTATGAATGGTTTCGTAAAGGTGTTATGAATGGTTTCGTAAAGGTGTTATGAATGGTTTCATAAAGATGTTATTACTAGTTTCATAAGGGGGTTATGAATGGTTTCATAAAGATGTTATGACTGGTTTCATAACGGTGTTATGACTGGTTTCATGAATGGTGCTATGACTGGTTTCATGAATGGTGCTATGACTGGTTTCATAACGGTGTTATGACTGGTTTCATAAAGATGTTATGACTGGTTTCATAAGGGGGTTATGAATGCTTATATATACTCACTTTAAGTAAAATGTTAAAGATAGGATGTAGCTGCTCCTAATTCAACACCCAAACCCCCCATAACCCCATAAACCCAATCTGGCACCACTGGCACCTCTGAGATTGGACGCATTCAGTTGAGGGTGGAACTACTTCCTGTGTTTCTATACAATCACATGAAGGTTACATAGAGGTGAAATAATTCAGCCGGGAGGAAAACGTTGTCCTAAATTCTTCCATCTCATTTAGAGTGAGAGGGACCTGGCGATTAGGAGAGTTGAAATGACGCCCTCGGGCAATAGGGACTGTTTCCTGTGTGGTTGCACTGGGTACTGTAATAGATCCCAATAGGTCCTAATTTGGGTTATTTCACCTAATGGCTTTCAAATATGTCTCTTAGAACTGCTCCGAAAAACACACCATTAACCCCTTCTCATATACAGTACCATTCACAGCCTCCCACATCACATTGTTAATGTACAGTACCATTCACAGCCTCCCACATCACATTGTTAATGTACAGTACCATTCACAGCCTCCCACATCACATTGTTAATGTACAGTACCATTCACAGCCTCCCACATCACATTGTTAATGTACAGTACCATTCACAGCCTCCCACATCACATTGTTAATGTACAGTACCATTCACAGCCTCCCACATCACATTGTTAATGTACAGTACCATTCACAGCCTCCCACATCACATTGTTAATGTACAGTACCATTCACAGCCTCCCACATCACATTGTTAATGTACAGTACCATTCACAGCCTCCCACATCACATTGTTAATGTACAGTACAGTTTTATTTACCAATTACCAAGTGTTCCAATCCATACCTACTGCATTAAGGTTGGCAATAGGTTCATTTTCATTTTTTTTCTTGGTTTACTGTCTTTGCTAACAGGTAATAAAATAAACCCCTGCATCCCCATGTTCTATCGAGCCACCGGTGGCTGAATGTCTTGATTTCATGGGTTTCAGGTAAAAAAAGATTGGGTCTTGGCTGTGTAGAGCAGCGCCTCCTGAAAATAGAATTCAAATTTCAAGCCACATTAAGCTATTGCTGTGGCTGTGAGGCTGGGGAAATGTATTTGGTTAGTCCCGTCTCCGTGCCGACAGTCTCCGCGCCGACTGTCCTCACGTGTCACTCCCCAACTCCCTAAGCCTATATCATTTCATGGCCGTCTAAAAGGTGCAGCTAGCTCAGAAGAACAGGAGGCCAATCCCCTGGGTGTGTGGCCCATCTCCTGGCTGTGCACCACGGTGAAGTGACAATGTCACATCAGCTTTAGCGGTGGATTACTATCCTGTTGCTTACACATCTCAGACTCATGTCTGTGCCGTGCATAAAGAAGCCCTCTGCTGGGTTTGTGAGTGAGAGTTTAGAGTCAGAGAGGTAAGATGCAGAGTTATTTTCTCTGCTGGGTTTTTGTGAGTCATATTTTAGAGTCAGAGAGATGAGATGCAGAGATATTTTCTCTGCTGGGTTTTTGTGAGTCATATTTTAGAGTCAGAGAGATGAGATGCAGAGATATTTTCTCTGCTGGGTTTTTGTGAGTCATATTTTAGAGTCAGAGAGATGAGATGCAGAGTTATTTTCTCTGCTGGGTTTTTGTGAGTCATATTTTAGAGTCAGAGAGATGAGATGCAGAGTTTAAATGTTTTTTTATTCATTACCGGAAAAACCCACTTGAAACCTTTATTACATACAGCTCTTCTCTCTGCTGCCAGAAACAGGAACCGTGAGGAGGCACATCACAAGAAAACACTTCACAACCCCTTGTAGCAGCAGCAAATGTTTGAGGCAACAACATAAAATACACTTCCATATTGAGGCCAGAATTCATTCACTGCGTACAGGCCCATACCTCAGGTTGAACCAGTCAACTAAAGTCTTATGGAGATGATTTATATTCAAGGCTTCACTTCGTTTACATGTTGAAAGGTGTCAGCCAATCCTAACTGTGCCTTCATGTGGAATAACTAGAGTTGACCCATGGCAGCAGGACTGAAAAAATGATGTTACTTCACCTTCATCAGAAATAGAGGATTATTGTGGTTTTCTTCAGAATCTGGACAAGAGACAGAGAGCCTCAGAGGAGACATTCATAGGTTAGCAGAACCTCTTGATGGATGAAGCCTATGAGTCTTCTGACTATACTGAGTGAAGGCTAGAGCCTATGAGTCTTCTGACTATACTGAGTGAAGGATAAAGCCTATGAGTCTTCTGACTATACTGAGTGAAGGCTGAAGCCTATGAGTCTTCTGACTATACTGAGTGAAGGATAAAGCCTATGAGTCTTCTGACTATACTGAGTGAAGGCTGAAGCCTATGAGTCTTCTGACTATACTGAGTGAAGGCTGAAGCCTATGAGTCTTCTGACTATACTGAGTGAAGGCTGAAGCCTATGAGTCTTCTGCCTATGAGTCTTCTGACTATACTGAGTGAAGGATAAAGCCTATGAGTCTTCTGACTATACTGAGTGAAGGATAAAGCCTATGAGTCTTCTGACTATACTGAGTGAAGGCTGAAGCCTATGAGTCTTCTGACTATACTGAGTGAAGGATGAAGCCTATGAGTCTTCTGACTATACTGAGTGAAGGCTGGAGCCTATGAGTCTTCTGACTATACTGAGTGAAGGCTGAAGCCTATGAGTCTTCTGACTATACTGAGTGAAGGATAAAGCCTATGAGTCTTCTGACTATACTGAGTGAAGGATAAAGCCTATGAGTCTTCTGACTATACTGAGTGAAGGATGAAGCCTATGAGTCTTCTGACTATACTGAGTGAAGGCTGAAGCCTATGAGTCTTCTGACTATACTGAGTGAAGGATGAAGCCTATGAGTCTTCTGAAGCTTCTGACTATACTGAGTGAAGGCTGAAGCCTATGAGTCTTCTGACTATACTGAGTGAAGGATGAAGCCTATGAGTCTTCTGACTATACTGAGTGAAGGCTGGAGCCTATGAGTCTTCTGACTATACTGAGTGAAGGCTGAAGCCTATGAGTCTTCTGACTATACTGAGTGAAGGATAAAGCCTATGAGTCTTCTGACTATACGGAGAGAAGGATAAAGCCTATGAGTCTTCTGACTATACTGAGTGAAAGAGGTAAAGTTTGTTAAGCAGATAAACAAACAGATTTGACAAGAGACATACTGTTTTTATGAAGTCGCTGGTTAGATATCTGAGAATCAACCTTCTATAATCCACACAGTTGTAGACTATAATCAAAGCACAGGTTAATGCCTTCAGTCGACATGTTTCTGCAACAACAACAACAAGTATTTTTCAGAGGGGTTCAATGGAACCTTCAGGGGATGTCTCACTGAGCAGGAGGTAGATGTTTTATTAAGTCAAAGACATGAGGTGCATCACCAGCACAAAAGAGAACAGAAATAGTTTGAATTAATATGAAAAAAAGAAGCTTTTTGTCTGTGAGTAGAATGAGCAGTGCCAATCTAATAGTATGTTGTCTGTGAGTAGAATGAGCAGTGCCAATCTAATAGTATGTTGTCTGTGAGTAGAATGAGCAGTGCCAATCTAATAGCCTGTTGTCTGTGAGTAGAATGAGCAGTGCCAATCTAATAGTATGTTGTCTGTGAGTAGAATGAGCAGTGCCAATCTAATAGTATGTTGTCTGTGAGTAGAATGAGCAGTGCCAATCTAATAGCCTGTTGTCTGTGAGTAGAATGAGCAGTGCCAAGCCTGTTGTCTAATAGCCTGTTGTCTGTGAGTAGAATGAGCAGTGCCAATCTAATAGCCTGTTGTCTGTGAGTAGAATGAGCAGTGCCAATCTAATAGCCTGTTGTCTGTGAGTAGAATGAGCAGTGCCAATCTAATAGTATGTTGTCTGTGAGTAGAATGAGCAGTGCCAATCTAATAGCCTGTTGTCTGTGAGTAGAATGAGCAGTGCCAATCTAATAGCCTGTTGTCTGTGAGTAGAATGAGCAGTGCCAATCTAATAGCCTGTTGTCTGTGAGTAGAATGAGCAGTGCCAATCTAATAGTATGTTGTCTGTGAGTAGAATGAGCAGTGCCAATCTAATAGTATGTTGTCTGTGAGTAGAATGAGCAGTGCCAATCTAATAGTATGTTGTCTGTGAGTAGAATGAGCAGTGCCAATCTAATAGCCTGTTGTCTGTGAGTAGAATGAGCAGTGCCAATCTAATAGCCTGTTGTCTGTGAGTAGAATGAGCAGTGCCAATCTAATAGCCTGTTGTCTGTGAGTAGAATGAGCAGTGCCAATCTAATAGCCTGTTGTCTGTGAGTAGAATGAGCAGTGCCAATCTAATAGCCTGTTGTCTGTGAGTAGAATGAGCAGTGCCAATCTAATAGCCTGTTGTCTGTGAGTAGAATGAGCAGTGCCAATCTAATAGTATGTTGTCTGTGAGTAGAATGAGCAGTGCCAATCTAATAGCCTGTTGTCTGTGAGTAGAATGAGCAGTGCCAATCTAATAGCCTGTTGTCTGTGAGTAGAATGAGCAGTGCCAATCTAATAGCCTGTTGTCTGTGAGTAGAATGAGCAGTGCCAATCTAATAGCCTGTTGTCTGTGAGTAGAATGAGCAGTGCCAATCTAATAGCCTGTTGTCTGTGAGTAGAATGAGCAGTGCCAATCTAATAGCCTGTTGTCTGTGAGTAGAATGAGCAGTGCCAATCTAATAGCCTGTTGTCTGTGAGTAGAATGAGCAGTGCCAATCTAATAGCCTGTTGTCTGTGAGTAGAATGAGCAGTGCCAATCTAATAGCCTGTTGTCTGTGAGTAGAATGAGCAGTGCCAATCTAATAGCCTGTTGTCTGTGAGTAGAATGAGCAGTGCCAATCTAATAGCCTGTTGTCTGTGAGTAGAATGAGCAGTGCCAATCTAATAGCCTGTTGTCTGTGAGTAGAATGAGCAGTGCCAATCTAATAGCCTGTTGTCTGTGAGTAGAATGAGCAGTGCCAATCTAATAGCCTGTTGTCTGTGAGTAGAATGAGCAGTGCCAATCTAATAGCCTGTTGTCTGTGAGTAGAATGAGCAGTGCCAATCTAATAGCCTGTTGTCTGTGAGTAGAATGAGCAGTGCCAATCTAATAGCCTGTTGTCTGTGAGTAGAATGAGCAGTGCCAATCTAATAGCCTGTTGTCTGTGAGTAGAATGAGCAGTGCCAATCTAATAGCCTGTTGTCTGTGAGTAGAATGAGCAGTGCTAATAGCCTGTTGTCTCTAGAATAGCCTGCCTTGTCTGTGAGTAGAATGAGCAGTGCCAATCTAATAGCCTGTTGTCTGTGAGTAGAATGAGCAGTGCCAATCTAATAGCCTGTTGTCTGTGAGTAGAATGAGCAGTGCCAATCGAATAGCCTGTTGTCTGTCTGTGAATGTGGATTATTACCATCTCCATCTTTTCAGTATGACGTTCATATTGTCATCTGCAACGATTTAAATATATATATATATATATATATAATATATAATATATATATATATATACAGTACCAGTCAAAAGTTTGGACACACCTTCTCACTCTCTGTTGGGTTTGTGAGTCAAAGCATTCCAGGTAAAGCTGGTTGAGAGAATGCCAAGAGTGTGCAAAACTGTCATCAAGGCAAAGGGTGGCTACTTTGAAGAATCTAAAATATAACATGTGTTTTGATTTGTTTAACACTTTTTTTGGTTCCGACATGATTCCATATGTGTTATTTCACAGTGTTGATGTCTTCACTATTATTCTACAATGTAGAAAATAGTAATAATAAAGAAAAACCCTTGAATGAGAAGGTGTGTCCAAACTGTTGACTGGTACTGTATATTTGATATAATCAGGATGATGATGACTGTGGTTTCAGTCATTAGAATAAGATGATAGTATAGTAACCATGGCCCCAGGCCTCTATAAACCATGTACCAGGAGAGTGCCCCAGGCCTCTATAAACCATGTACCAGGAGAGTGCCCCAGGCCTCTATAAACCATGTACCAGGAGAGTGTCCCAGGCCTCTATAAACCATGTACCAGGAGAGTGCCCCAGCCTTCTATATACCATGTACCAGGAGAGTGACCCAGCCCTCTATATACCATGTATAGTGCCCCAGCCTCCATGTACCAGGAGAGTGCCCCAGGCCTCTATAAACCATGTACCAGGAGAGTGAGCCCCCAGTGCCCTGCCCTCTATATACCATGTACCAGGAGAGTGCCCCAGGCCTCTATAAACCATGTACCAGGAGAGTGCCCCAGCCTTCTATATACCATGTACCAGGAGAGTGCCCCAGGCCTCTATAAACCATGTACCAGGAGAGTGCCCCAGCCCTCTATATACCATGTACCAGGAGAGTGCTCCATGCAACTATAAACCATGTACCAGGAGAGTGCCCCAGGCCTCTATAAACCATGTACCAGGAGAGTGCCCCAGGCCTCTATAAACCATGTACCAAGAGAGTGCCACAGGCCTCTATAAACCATCTACCAGGAGAGTGCCCCCAGCCTCTATAAACCATGTACCAGGAGAGTGCTCCAGGCCTCCATAAACCATTTACGGGGAGAGTTCCCCAGGCGTCTGGGAGTAGTTGGGAGTGGGAGTTGCCACCTCTGTCTGAGATGGACTAAACTGCCAAGTTACTGGAGTTGATGGGCTGAAGCCATCAGTGTAGCAGTGTGGAATAAAAGCATCTCAGAGGGAAAGCAGGTGCCTAACTCTCTCTCTCATTCTCACATTTCTTTCTCTGTCTCGTTCTCAACCCCGCCCCCCCATATCCTCTCTCTCTTCTACTCCCTCACTCTCACCACAGACAGGACAGGGCTGATTCCACGCCAGAGAGGGAGGACCACTTCTACTCCACGGCACAAGAAACACAAACGTGTATATCTCTCCATGCACAGCATGTCTCGTATGGAACCACATTAGATCCGGCCCAGTGCTAAAACACGTTTCTACGGCAACAGCGTCAAGCCGAGCACCGATACTTTAGAGCTGCATGTTGTTGTCTACAGCGATAGTAGATTTCACAGAGCCTTCAATTCTGCATGTTGTTGTCTACAGAGATAGCGGATTTCACAGAGCCTTTAATTCTGCATGTTGTTGTCTACAGAGATAGTGGATTCCTGTGGTGGAGGATTTTGACTTGGGTCAATGTTGAGATCAAAGCATTTAAAAGTACAGCTTAAAGGGTTAAAGATACTGAATCTGCACTGTAAGCAAAGGGTTAAAGATACTGAATCTGCACTGTAAGCAAAGGGTTAAAGATACTGAATCTGCACTGTAAGCAAAGGGTTAAAGTTAAAGATAAGGGTTAAAATCTGCACTGTAAGCAAAGGGTTAAAGATACTGAATCTGCACTGTAAGCTGAATCTGCACTGTAAAAGGGTTAAAGATACTGAATCTGCACTGTAAGCAAAGGGTTAAAGATACTGAATCTGCACTGTAAGTAAAAGGGTTAAAGATACTGAATCTGCACTGTAAGCAAAGGGTTAAAGATACTGAATCTGCACTGTAAGCAAAGGGTTAAAGATACTGAATCTGCACTGTAAGTAAAGGGTTAAAGATACTGAATCTGCACTGTAAGCAAAGGGTTAAAGATACTGAATCTGCACTGTAAGCAAAGCAAAGGGTTAAAGATACTGAATCTGCACTGTAAGTAAAGGGTTAAAGATACTGAATCTGCACTGTAAGCAAAGGGTTAAAGATACTGAATCTGCACTGTAAGCAAAGGGTTAAAGATACTGAATCTGCACTGTAAGCAAAGGGTTAAAGATACTGAATCTGCACTGTAAGCAAAGTTAAAGGGTTAAAGATACAAAGGGTTAAAGAATCTGCACTGTAAGCAAAGGGTTAAAGATACTGAATCTGCACTGTAAGTAAAGGGTTAAATATCCTGAATCTGCACTGTAAGCAAAGGGTTAAAGATACTGAATCTGCACTGTAAGGGTTAAAGATACTGAATCTGCACAAAGTTAAAGATACTGAATCTGCACTGTAAGCAAAGGGTTAAAGATACTGAATCTGCACTGTAAGTAAGCAAAGGGTTAAAGATAAATCTGCATCCTGAATCTGCACTGTAAGCAAAGGGTTAAAGATACTGAATCTGCACTGTAACAAAGGGTTGAATCTGCACTAAGCAAAGCAAAGGGTTAAAGATACTGAATCTGCACTGTAAGTAAAGGGTTAAAGATACTGAATCTGCACTGTAAGCAAAGGGTTAAAGAACTGAATCTGCAAAGGGTTAAAGATACTGAATCTGCACTGTAAGCAAAGGGTTAAAGATACTGAATCTGCACTGTAAGTAAAGGGTTAAAGATACTGAATCTGCACTGTAAAGATACTGAATCAAAGCAAAGGGTTAAAGATACTGAATCTGCACTGTAAGCAAAGGGTTAAAGATACTGAATCTGCACTGTAAACAAAGGGTTAAAGATACTGAATCTGCACTGTTAAACTGAAAGGGTTAAAGATACTGAATCTGCACTGTAAGCAAAGGGTTAAAGATACTGAATCTGCACTGTAAACAAAGGGTTAAAGATACTGAATCTGCACTGTAAAGCTGAATCTGCAGTAAGCAAAGGGTTAAAGATACTGAATCTGCACTGTAAGCAAAGGGTTAAAGATACTGAATCTGCACTGTAAGCAAAGGGTTAAAGATACTGAATCTGCACTGTAAACAAAGGGTTAAAGATACTGAATCTGCACTGTAAGCAAAGGGTTAAAGATACTGAATCTGCACTGTAAGCAACGCAGAGGGTTAAAGATACTGAATCTGCACTGTAAGCAACGCAGAGAAGTTCACTCTTTGTTCTACATGATGTCTTCTGTGGGGTTAGCAACCTCATGTCACTGCCTGGGTACGGCAAAGCTAAATTCAGACACCAAATTCTATTACTATGAAAGTGCTGACATAGCAAATTGCCAGAAGTTTGGAGGCAGTAAACTAGCATTGACACAGTTCTGTGTTGTTAGAAATGTTGTAGCAATCTGTTAGTGAGTCGTATTGTTAGTAGTGCCAACCCTAAACGATTTACTTCTGTTCAGTCAAAGTTTGGGTCGACTTGATAGGATTGTTTCTTTCTTAAATTCATACCCAAAACGGTCTACTGTGTGTCTAATAAACCCAATCTTATTTCTGACTGAGCATAGTTCCTTGGGCAGAACATAGATCAAAGCATGTGAGGCCCAAATGCCAAACACACCATGACAGATGTTCTATACTATACACATGATGAGAGTACATGGTTCAGTATCACACTATCAGCTTCCCCAATATGTTCTATGACTAAATGACAAACCTTTTACTACAGGAGTAAAATGAGATGTACGTCTTGACATTCACCTGTGCCCAATGTTATCTGAAGTTGAAATGGGTTGGTAAGAGAAAGGTATGAGAATATGATGTCTGAATGTGAATCCTTCTCTGGAACGTGCTGAACATATCTCATCATCACAGTGCTTCTCTAATTGGTTGTCTACCTTGTGTACTGTAGTACTAGGAGTAAGGACATGTAATGCTGTGTGTGTGTGTGTGTGTGTGTGTGTGTGGGTGTGTCAAGAGGTTTTTTTTCAACATCAATGGCTTAATGTACAAGAAGTGCAAAAGATGTCCCTTTGCCCCAAAGAGCCACAGAAATAGGTCAGTCACCCACCTGGAAGATCAAAGAGCCACAGAAATAGGTCAGTCACCCACCTGGAAGATCAAAGAGCCACAGAAATAGGTCAGTCACCCACCTGGAAGATCAAAGAGTCACCTGATCTGATAGAAAAGATCCGTCTTTCATCTTTCCACCAGCTAAAGGTACTTCTGTCAGAGAGCAATCATTGATATTCTGATTTGGTTCAACAGATAAGAATAGAACCTACCAACCACTATATTACCTTCAGGGCTGAGAGTTGTCCTGTGGCCTCATCTATTGTGTACGTTGACTGTAATGGGGGGGGTAGAAGGAGAAGAATACTGTCTTGTCCATTTTCCTTACAGTTCACAGAAATGTGTATTTCTGCTTGTAACGCAATGCTAGTCTGGAATAATGGTAAGATAGATAGACTAGTTCCCTTGGAGCGGTCTATAGTGGATATAGATATTTGAGGTGTGGCTAGGGATGTAGGCCAGCAGCTATTGGTTGTATGGTACTTATTTCTGTTGTCTTCCATTGGTTGAGAAAAAGACCAATGGCATCATGCAGTCTTAAGTGATGTCATTATGCTATAGTGCAACACACACAAGGCAGAAGCCCTGAGTGCACAGTGTCTATGATGTTATTTATAATTCATGGATAATACTGTTTTGTTTTAGCACATTAATCTATTTTCACCTGGTACATACTGAGTCATCATTCATGATGGCGGTTAACATGAAGCTGAATATGGAAACAGCTATAGAGAAGCAAAGGTGTTATTATGCTATGAAATGTCAGCCACTGCCACTACCGGCACTACTCCATGTTACCACACGGGGGCGCTAAATGTAAATACATTTAGACCAGTGAGAGGTAAACAAGAGCAGTAAGAGAGTGGACTGATTAGAGCTCTGTTTACACTATTGATTCAAGTCACTGATTCAGTCTGAAACCACTTCAAAATAGAGGCTCATCGATTTTAGATTTAGAATATGCAAAAGATTTGGTCTTCTGATTGGTTGAACGTGACCCAATCGATGACTAACTGGAGTTGCATAATGCCCCTTATTATATGTGGGGGGGAGACTGTTTAATTGAAGGCAAATGCAGACTGATTCCAAGTGCAGACTAATTCAAGGACAGAAGGAAGGGAGTTTCTGGATAGAAATCCACTAACGATCACTCTAAAGTTAAATGTCGTGAACTTCCATTGACACAGGCAGGATCACGATGGAAGAGTGCTCACCACATTGATTTGAAATATACTGAGTGCACCACCAATGGATTGTGTCAGAGAGTTTTTACACGAACAGAAAGAGGTATCGATGTGAGCATGACGCAATGAACAATGTGACGTCATCACAAGCCTGTTAACGCACTGTTTGATTTTAGGTGGGCATTAGAGTGAAACACAGAACCAGAAATAGAGAACTAGTCTACCACAGACGGTCTCCTGCTGTGCCAGATACATACTACAGTATACTGTTGGAATATTCATATCAAAATAATTTCTTAGAGACAGGAAAGGGTTCAAAGAACGATGTTTATTTGGGCAATGATGGCTGCAAATAAACAACATTATTTTAAAAAGTTTAAAAAAGGGTCATTTACATGTTACAAATAGATCAAAAATGTCCCAAAAGGTTTTTAATCTCAGGAGTCAATCCCTTTTAGTGAGATATCAAATGTAGCCTATTTCTATAACCAGGAAATGGCAGAGTAATTTCTGCATATGGCTCCTTTAATATATATAACAATATTAACAAATCACTTCGCCATTTCCTGGTTACAAAAATGTCAATAAATGTATCGGCTTTCTTCCTGGGAAAGAGAGGACCAAAGCACAGCGTGGTGAGTGTTCATCTTCTTTAATAAGAAATCCCAACTGAACACTTCAAATTACAAAACAACACATGTGAAAACAGTCCTATCTGGTGCATAGACACAAAGACAGGACACAATCACCCATAAACCCCAACACAAAACAAGCTACCTAAATATGGTTCCCAATCAGAGACAATGACTAACACCTGCCTCTGATTGAGAACCATATCAGGCCCAAACATAGAAACAGACAAACTAGACACACAACATAGAATGCCCACCCAGCTCAAGTCCTGACCAACACTAAAACGAGGAAAACACACACGAACTATGGTCAGAACGTGACAATAAATAGTTCACCTCATTTCAGTTTAAGTGACACAAGCCATGTAAAGTGTAGAGAATCGTTGTACCATCTGAGCCACTGTGAAATATATGTTCAATCACCAAACATATTGTCTTTTCACAGTTCACAGAAAACAGCTGGTGTGGAAAACCGAAAGCAGAAGAGGCAAAAACAAAACTTCAGAACGGGAAGCATAGAAATAGCGCACATAGAACAAATCCACAGCGTCTTAGACTTGCTTTTCAATGAACGAATGACGGATCTACAACTCATATTTCTATGTGAATTTGGTCGGGTTGCCCAAAAAAGTTACATATAGCATCTTTGATAAACCCTTCAAGTGAACCTTTTTCAGCAGCTACGTGTGTCATTATATAGCAACACCCAGTGGAATCATTTGTATCAACTTAAGTCCTTATTGGTTCAAAGAGAGGTCTATGGTTCATGCTGTGTTTTTGATGCACAAGAGGGTCATTCAAAAGTCATAGAAATAATCTAGTGCAAGAAAAGTGTAAACAGAAAAATCACGCGCTTCCCCCATGGAGAAACATATATACTCTACTGGAACATATTAATATATAGAGACTGATGTATAGAGAGACTGATATAGAGACTTACTGTACCTTGTCAATTCCCATGGAGAAACATATATACTCTACTGGAACATATTAATATATAGAGACTGATGTATAGAGAGACTGATATAGAGACTTACTGTACCTCGTCAATTCCCATGGAGAAACATATATACTCTACTGGAACATATTAATATATAGAGACTGATGTATAGAGAGACTGATATAGAGACTTACTGTACCTCGTCAATTCCCATGGAGAAACATATATACTCTACTGGAACATATTAATATATAGAGACTGATGTATAGAGAGACTGATATAGAGACTTACTGTACCTTGTCAATTCCCATGGAGAAACATATATACTCTACTGGAACATATTAATATATAGAGACTGATGTATAGAGAGACTGATATAGAGACTTACTGTACCTTGTCAATTCCCATGGAGAAACATATATACTCTACTGGAACATATTAATATATAGAGACTGATGTATAGAGAGACTGATATAGAGACTTACTGTACCTCGTCAATTCCCATGGAGAAACATATATACTCTACTGGAACATATTAATATATAGAGACTGATGTATAGAGAGACTGATATAGAGACTTCCCTCGTCAATTCCCATGGAGAAACATATATACTCTACTGGAACATATTAATATATAGAGACTGATGTATAGAGAGACTGATATAGAGACTTACTGTACCTCGTCAATTCCCATGGAGAAACATATATACTCTACTGGAACATATTAATATATAGAGACTGATGTATAGAGAGACTGATATAGAGACTTACTGTACCTCGTCAATTCCCATGGAGAAACATATATACTCTACTGGAACATATTAATATATAGAGACTGATGTATAGAGAGACTGATATAGAGACTTACTGTACCTCGTCAATTCCCATGGAGAAACATATATACTCTACTGGAACATATTAATATATAGAGACTGATGTATAGAGAGACTGATATAGAGACTTCCCTCGTCAATTCCCATGGAGAAACATATATACTCTACTGGAACATATTAATATATAGAGACTGATGTATAGAGAGACTGATATAGAGACTTACTGTACCTCGTCAATTCCCATGGAGAAACATATATACTCTACTGGAACATATTAATATATAGAGACTGATGTATAGAGAGACTGATATAGAGACTTACTGTACCTCGTCAATTCCCATGGAGAAACATATATACTCTACTGGAACATATGAATATATAGAGACTGATGTATAGAGAGACTGATATAGAGACTTACTGTACCTCGTCAATTCCCATGGAGAAACATATATACTCTACTGGAACATATTAATATATAGAGACTGATGTATAGAGAGACTGATATAGAGACTTACTGTACCTCGTCAATTCCCATGGAGAAACATATATACTCTACTGGAACATATTAATATATAGAGACTGATGTATAGAGAGACTGATATAGAGACTTACTGTACCTCGTCAATTCCCATGGAGAAACATATATACTCTACTGGAACATATTAATATATAGAGACTGATGTATAGAGAGACTGATGTAGAGACTTACTGTACCTCGTCAATTCCCATGGAGAAACATATATACTCTACTTGAACGTGTTAATATATAGAGACTGATATATATATATATATATATAGAGAGACTGATGCATATAGAGACTGATGTATTCCCATGGAGAAACATATATACTCTACTTGAACGTCTTAATATATAGCCATTATCAATTCTATTTGATTTAAAACCTCTTTTATCATTGAGATAAACATCCCTTTGGCCTACGTTGATAATACGTTGTGTTCCATCAGCGTGCATGATGTAAAGAAGGTCTACAGTCCAAATAAGATGCATTTCTGTGACTGTAGGCTACGTGCAAATGTGCAACAATGACTGGCCTTCGTGAATAGGCTGATTATCTGAAATTACACTACCCTTATTGTATATTTTATATTAATATCCCCTACTGAACCAGAGCAGTCACATTGAGATACTGATCTCTATTTCAAGTGTGCCCTGGCCAAGATAGCAGCACAGTACCTTCAGAATGGATTCATACCTCTTGGCTCATTCCACAATTTGTTGAGTTACAGCATGAATTAAACATGTAATTAATAAAAAAAATTCTCTCTCACCCATCTACACACAAAACCCTAGAATGACAAAGTAAAAACATGTTTTTCAGAAATGTGTGCAAATTTATTGAAAATTAAATACATAAATATCTAATTTACATAAGTATTCACACCGTTAAATCAATACATGTTAGAATCACCTTTGGCAGCGATTAGAGCTGCAAGTCTTTCTGGGTAAGTCTCTAAGAGCTTTGCACACCTGAATTGTACAATATTTGTTGGTTGTTGATCATTGCTAGACAGCCATTCTTAAGTCTTGCCATATATTTTCAAGCCAACTCCAGTGTACATTTGGCCGTGTGTTTTAGGTTATTGTCCGGCTGAAAGGTGAATTTGTTTCCAAGCGTCTGAAATCAGACTGAACCAGCTTTTCCTCTAGGATTTTGCATGTGCTTAGCTCCATTCCATTTATTTTGATCCTAAAAAAACAACTCCCAGGTTCTTGCCTATGACAAGCATACCCATAACATGATGCAGCCACCACCATGCTTGAAAATATGAAAAATGGTACTCAGTGATGTGGTGTGTTGGATTTAACCCAAACATAACACTTTGTATTCAGGACATAAAGTTACTTTCTTTGCCACATTTTGTGCAGTTTTACTTTAGTGCCGTGTTGCAAACAGGATGCATGTTTTTTAATATTTGTATTTTGTACAGTCTTCCTTCTTTTCACTCTGTCATTTAGGTTAGTATTGTGGCATCACTACAATGTTGTTGATCCATCCTCAGTTTTCTCCTATCACAGCCGTTAAACTCTGTAACTGTTTTAAAGATGCCATTGGCCTCATGCTGAAATCCCTGAGCGCTTTCCTTCCTCCCCAGCAACTGAGTAGGAAGGTCGCCTGTATCTTTGTAGTGACTGAGTGTATTGATAGACCATCCAAAGTGTATCCATAACTTCATCATGCTCAAAGGGATATTCAATGTCTGCTTTTTATTTAAATGTACCCATCTACCAATAGGTGCCCTTCTTTGCGAGGCATTGGATAACCTCCCTGGTCTTTGTGTTTGAATCTGTATTTGAAATTCACTGCTTGACTGAGGGACCTTACAGACAATTGTATGTGTTGGGTACAGAGATGAGGTAGTCATTCAAAAATCATGTTAAACACTATTAAATGCACACAGAATGAGTCCATGCAACTTATTATGTGACTTGTTCTGCACATGTTTTACTCCTGAACATATTTAGGCTTGGCATAACAAAGGAATTAAATACTTATTGACTCAAGACATTTCAGATTCACATTCGTTTATTATTATTATTCTTCTTTAAGTCTAAAAACATAATTCCACGTTGACATTATGGGGTATTGTGTGTAGGCCAGTGGCACAACATTTCAAATGAATCCATTTTAAATTCAGGCTGTAAGAACAACAAAATGTGGAAGAGGTCAAGGGGAGTGAATACCTTCTGAAGGCCCTGTACATGAGCCAGAACACATCACAACATATAACATAACAATGAACAGGAGGTAAGACAGTGAAAGTGCATAAAATAAATTTAAAATAGCAGGTTTTAAAAACATGTGCATTCTGTGGTCAACAAACCTCCAATCTGGTATTAAAAATCAATCAGAATAAAATTCTAGTTTTAAGTCCTTTTGCAAAGGTTTTCAAGATTATGCAAAGTGTACATTGCTCAAAATATGAATTCTACAGGACCTTTCAAATGTCTTTGAACATTGAAAAAGAATAGCAGAAACAGAACCATGAGTTAATTAAAACACACAATACAAACATTAAATAAAAGGATTGGCTTAGCTTGAGAATGTGTTTGGGCTCATGACATTGGGCTAGAGAATGTGTTTGGGCTCATGACATTGGACTACAGAATGTGTTTGGGCTCATGACATTGGACTACAGAATGTGTTTGGGCTCATGACATTGGACTAGAGAATGTGTTTGGGCTCATGACATTGGACTAGAGAATGTGTTTGGGCTCATGACATTGGACTACAGAATGTGTTTGGGCTCATGACATTGGACTAGAGAATGTGTTTGGGCTCATGACATTGGACTACAGAATGTGTTTGGAATGTTTGGGCTCATGACATTGGACTACAGAATGTGTTTGGGCTCATGACATTGGACTACAGAATGTGTTTGGGCTCATCATGTGTTTGACATTGGACATGACAGAATGTGTTTGGGCTCATGACATTGGACTAGAGAATGTGTTTGGGCTCATGACATTGGACTAGAGAATGTGTTTGGGCTCATGACATTGGACTGACAGAGAATGTGTTTGGGCTCATGACATTGGACTAGAGAATGTGTTTGGGCTCATGACATTGGACTAGAGAATGTGTTTGGGCTCATGACATTGGACTAGAGAATGTGTTTGTGTTTGGGCTCATGACATTGGACTAGAGAATGTGTTTGGGCTCATGACATTGGACTAGAGAATGTGTTTGGGCTCATGACATTGGACTAGAGAATGTGTTTGGGCTCATGACATTGGACTAGAGAATGTGTTTGGGCTCATGACATTGGACTAGAGAATGTGTTTGGGCTCATGACATTGGACTACAGAATGTGTTTGGGCTCATGACATTGGACTACAGAATGTGTTTGGGCTCATGACATTGGACTACAGAATGTGTTTGGGCTCATGACATTGGACTAGAGAATGTGTTTGGGCTCATGACATTGGACTAGAGAATGTGTTTGGGCTCATGACATTGGACTAGAGAATGTGTTTGGGCTCATGACATTGGACTACAGAATGTGTTTGGGCTCATGACATTGGACTAGAGAATGTGTTTGGGCTCATGACATTGGACTAGAGAATGTGTTTGGGCTCATGACATTGGACTACAGAATGTGTTTGGGCTCATGACATTGGACTACAGAATGTGTTTGGGCTCATGACATTGGACTACAGAATGTGTTTGGGCTCATGACATTGGACTAGAGAATGTGTTTGGGCTCATGACATTGGACTAGAGAATGTGTTTGGGCTCATGACATTGGACTAGAGAATGTGTTTGGGCTCATTGACATTGTTTGGGCTCATGACATTGGACTAGAGAATGTGTTTGGGCTCATGACATTGGACTAGAGAATGTGTTTGGGCTCATGACATTGGACTAGAGAATGTGTTTGGGCTCATGACATTGGACTAGAGAATGTGTTTGGGCTCATGACATTGGACTAGAGAACAGAATGACATTGTTTGGGCTCATGACATTGGACTAGAGAATGTGTTTGGGCTCATGACATTGGACTAGAGAATGTGTTTGGGCTCATGACATTGGACTCAGAATGTGTTTGGGCTCATGACATTGGACTACAGAATGTGTTTGGGCTCATGACATTGGACTACAGAATGTGAATGACATTGGACTAGAGAATGTGTTTGGGCTCATTGACATTGGACATGACAGAATGTGTTTGGGCTCATGACATTGGACTAGAGTTTGGGCTCATGACTGGACTAGAGAATGCGTTTGGGCTCATGACACATAGAGAATGTGTTTGGGCTCATGACATTGGACTAGAGAATGTGTTTGGGCTCATGACATTGGACTACAGAATGTGTTTGGGCTCATGACATTGGACTACAGAATGTGTTTGGGCTCATGACATTGGACTACAGAATGTGTTTGGGCTCATGACATTGGACTACAGAATGTGTTTGGGCTCATGACATTGGACTACAGAATGTGTTTGGGCTCATGACATTGGACTAGAGAATGTGTTTGGGCTCATGACATTGGACTGAGAATGTGTTTGGGCTCATGACATTGGACTAGAGAATGTGTTTGGGCTCATGACATTGGACTAGAGAATGTGTTTGGGCTCATGACATTGGACTAGAGAATGTGTTTGGGCTCATGACATTGGACTAGAGAATGTGTTTGGGCTCATGACATTGGACTACAGAATGTGTTTGGGCTCATGACATTGGAATGTGTTTGGGCTCATGACAGAATGTGTTTGGGCTGACATTGACATTGGGCTCATGACAGAGAATGTGTTTGGGCTCATGACATTGGACTACAGAATGTGTTTACAGCTCATGACAATGTGTTTGGGCTCATGACATTGGACTAGAGAATGTGTTTGGGCTCATGACATTGGACTAGAGAATGTGTTTGGGCTCATGACATTGGACTAGAGAATGTGTTTGGCTCATGACATTGACATTGGACTCATGACAGAATGTGTTTGGGCTCATGACATTGGACTACAGAATGTGTTTGGGCTCATGACATTGGACTAGAGAATGTGTTTGGGCTCATGACATTGGACTAGAGAATGTGTTTGGGCTCATGACATTGGACTAGAGAATGTGTTTGGGCTCATGACATTGGACTAGAGAATGTGTTTGGGCTCATGACATTGGACTAGAGAATGTGTTTGGGCTCATGACATTGGACTAGAGAATGTGTTTGGGCTCATGACATTGGACAGAATGTGTTTGGGCTCATGACATTGGACTACAGAATGTGTTTGGGCTCATGACATTGGACTACAGAATGTGTTTGGGCTCATGACATTGGACTACAGAATGTGTTTGGGCTCATGACATTGACTACAGAATGTGTTTGGGCTCATGACATTGGACTACAGAATGTGTTTGGGCTCATGACATTGGACTACAGAATGTGTTTGGGCTCATGACATTGGACTACAGAATGTGTTTGGGCTCATGACATTGGACTACAGAATGTGTTTTTGGGCTCATGACATTGACTACAGAATGTGTTTGGGCTCATGACAGAACAGTGTTTGGGCTCATGACATTGGACTAGAGAATGTGTTTGGGCTCATGACATTGGACTACAGAATGTGTTTGGGCTCATGACATTGGACTACAGAATGTGTTTGGGCTCATGACATTGGACTACAGAATGTGTTTGGGCTCAGAACTGTGTTTGGGCTCATGACATTGGACTACAGAATGTGTTTGGGCTCATGACATTGGACTAGAGAATGTGTTTGGGCTCATGACATTGGACTAGAGAATGTGTTTGGGCTCATGACATTGGACTAGAGAATGTGTTTGGGCTCATGACATTGGACTACAGAATGTGTTTGGGCTCATGACATTGGACTAGAGAATGTTTGGGCTCATGACATTGGACTACAGAATGTGTTTGGGCTCATGACATTGGACTACAGAATGTGTTTGGGCTCATGACATTGGACTAGAGAATGTGTTTGGGCTCATGACATTGGACTAGAGAATGTGTTTGGGCTCATGACATTGGACTAGAGAATGTGTTTGGGCTCATGACATTGGGCTAGAGAATGTGTTTGGGCTCATGACATTGGACTAGAGAATGTGTTTGGGCTCATGACATTGGGCTAGAGAATGTGTTTGGGCTCATGACATTGGACTACAGAATGTGTTTGGGCTCATGACATTGACTACAGAATGTGTTTGGGCTCATGACATTGGACTAGAGAATGTGTTTGGGCTCATGACATTGGACTAGAGAATGTGTTTGGGCTCATGACATTGGACTAGAGAATGTGTTTGGGCTCATGACATTGGACTAGAGAATGTGTTTGGGCTCATGACATTGGACTACAGAATGTGTTTGGGCTCTGACATTGACATTGTTTGGGCTCATGACATTGGACTACAGAATGTGTTTGGGCTCATGACATTGGACTACAGAATGTGTTTGGGCTCATGACATTGGACTACAGAATGTGTTTGGGCTCATGACATTGGACTACAGAATGTGTTTGGGCTCATGACATTGGACTAGAGAATGTGTTTGGGCTCATGACATTGGACTACAGAATGTGTTTGGGCTCATGACATTGGACTACAGAATGTGTTTGGGCTCATGACATTGGACTACAGAATGTGTTTGGGCTCATGACTACAGAATGTGTTTGGGCTCATGACATTGGACTACAGAATGTGTTTGGGCTCATGACATTGGACTACAGAATGTGTTTGGGCTCATGACATTGGACTACAGAATGTGTTTGGGCTCTGACATTGACAGATTGGTTTGGGCTCTGACAGAATGTGTTTGGGCTCATGACATTGGACTACAGAATGTGTTTGGGCTCATGACATTGGACTAGAGAATGTGTTTGGGCTCATGACATTGGACTAGAGAATGTGTTTGGGCTCATGACATTGGACTACAGAATGTGTTTGGGATCATGACATTGGACTAGAGAATGTGTTTGGGCTCATGACATTGGACTAGAGAATGTGTTTGGGCTCATGACATTGGACTAGAGAATGTGTTTGGGCTCATGACATTGGACTAGAGAATGTGTTTGGGCTCATGACATTGGACTACAGAATGTGTTTGGGCTCATGACATTGGACTAGAGAATGTGTTTGGGCTCATGACATTGGACTGGGCTCATGACATTGGATGTGTTTGGGCTCATGACATTGGACTAGAGAATGTGTTTGGGCTCATGACATTGGACTAGAGAATGTGTTTGGGCTCATGACATTGGACTAGAGAATGTGTTTGGGCTCATGACATTGGACTAGAGAATGTGTTTGGGCTCATGACATTGGACTAGAGAATGTGTTTGGGCTCATGACATTGGACTAATGTGTTTGGGCTCATGACATTGGACTACAGAATGTGTTTGGGCTCATGACATTGGACTAGAGAATGTGTTTGGGCTCATGACATTGGACTACAGAATGTGTTTGGGCTCATGACATTGACTAGAGAATGTGTTTGGGCTCATGACATTGGACTAGAGAATGTGTTTGGGCTCATGACATTGGACTAGAGAATGTGTTTGGGCTCATGACATTGGACTAGAGAATGTGTTTGGGCTCATGACATTGGACTAGAGAATGTGTTTGGGCTCATGACATTTGAATGTGTTTGGCTCATGACATTGGACTAGAGAATGTGTTTGGGCTCATGACATTGGACTACAGAATGTGTTTGGGCTCATGACATTGGACTAGAGAATGTGTTTGGGCTCATGACATTGGACTAGAGAATGTGTTTGGGCTCATGACATTGGACTAGAGAATGTGTTTGGGCTCATGACATTGGACTAGAGAATGTGTTTGGGCTCATGACATTGGACTACAGAATGTGTTTGGGCTCATGACATTGGACTACAGAATGTGTTTGGGCTCATGACACATGTGTTTGGGCTCATGACATTGGACTACAGAATGTGTTTGGGCTCATGACATTGGACTAGAGAATGTGTTTGGGCTCATGACATTGGACTAGAGAATGTGTTTGGGCTCATGACATTGGACTACAGAATGTGTTTGGGCTCATGACATTGGACTAGAGAATGTGTTTGGGCTCATGACATTGGACTACAGAATGTGTTTGGGCTCATGACATTGGACTACAGAATGTGTTTGGGCTCATGACATTGGACTACAGAATGTGTTTGGGCTCATGACATTGGACTAAGAATGTGTTTGGGCTCATGACATTGGACTAGAGAATGTGTTTGGGCTCATGACATTGGACTAGAGAATGTGTTTGGGCTCATGACATTGGACTAGAGAATGTGTTTGGGCTCATGACTAGAGAATGTGTTTTGGACTACAGAATGTGTTTGGGCTCATGACATTGGGCTCATGACATTGGACTAGAGAATGTGTTTGGGCTCATGACATTGGACTAGAGAATGTGTTTGGGCTCATGACATTGGACTAGAGAATGTGTTTGGGCTCATGACATTGGACTAGAGAATGTGTTTGGGCTCATGACATTGGACTAGAGAATGTGTTTGGGCTCATGACATTGGACTAGAGAATGTGTTTGGGCTCATTGATGTGTTTGGGCTCATGACATTGGACTAGAGAATTGTGTTTGGGCTCATGACATTGGACTAGAGAATGTGTTTGGGCTCATGACATTGGACTAGAGAATGTGTTTGGGCTCATGACATTGGACTAGAGAATGTGTTTGGGCTCATGACATTGGACTAGAGAATGTGTTTGGGCTCATGACATTGGACTAGAGAATGTGTTTGGGCTCATGACATTGAATGTGTTTGGGCTCATGACATTGGACTAGAGAATGTGTTTGGGCTCATGACATTGGACTAGAGAATGTGTTTGGGCTCATGACATTGGACTAGAGAATGTGTTTGGGCTCATGACATTGGACTACAGAATGTGTTTGGGCTCATGACATTGACTACAGAATGTGTTTGGGCTCATGACATTGGACTACAGAATGTGTTTGGGCTCATGACATTGGACTACAGAATGTGTTTGGGCTCATGACATTGGACTAGAGAATGTGTTTGGGCTCATGACATTGGATGACATGTGTTTGGGCTCATGACAGAATGTGTTTGGGCTCATGACATTGGACTACAGAATGTGTTTGGGCTCATGACATTGGACTAGAGAATGTGTTTGGGCTCATGACATTGGACTAGAGAATGTGTTTGGGCTCATGACATTGGACTACAGAATGTGTTTGGGCTCATGACATTGGACTACAGAATGTGTTTGGGCTCATGACATTGGACTACAGAATGTGTTTGGGCTCATGACATTGGACTACAGAATGTGTTTGGGCTCATGACATTGGACTACAGAATGTGTTTGGGCTCATGACATTGGACTACAGAATGACATTGTTGTGTTTGGGCTCATGACATTGGACTAGAGAATGTGTTTGGGCTCATGACATTGGACTAGAGAATGTGTTTGGGCTCATGACATTGGACTAGAGAATGTGTTTGGGCTCATGACATTGGACTAGAGAATGTGTTTGGGCTCATGACATTGGACTAGAGAATGTGTTTGGGCTCATGACATTGGACTACAGAATGTGTTTGGGCTCATGACATTGGACTAGAGAATGTGTTTGGGCTCATGACATTGGACTACAGAATGTGTTTGGGCTCATGACATTGGACTAGAGAATGTGTTTGGGCTCATGACATTGGACTAGAGAATGTGTTTGGGCTCATGACATTGGACTACAGAATGTGTTTGGGCTCATGACATTGGACTAGAGAATGTGTTTGGGCTGACATTGACATTGGATGACATTGGAGAATGTGTTTGGGCTCATGACATTGGACTAGAGAATGTGTTTGGGCTCATGACATTTGGACTAGAGAATGTGTTTGGGCTCATGAGAATGTGTTTGGGCTCATGACATTGGACTAGAATGTGTTTGGGCTCATGACAGAATGTGTTTGGGCTCATGACATTGGACTAGAGAATGTGTTTGGGCTCATGACATTGGACTAGAGAATGTGTTTGGGCTCATGACATTGGACTAGAGAATGTGTTTGGGCTCATGACATTGGACTAGAGAATGTGTTTGGGCTCATGACATTGGACTAGAGAATGTGTTTGGGCTCATGACATTGGACTAGAGAATGTGTTTGGGCTCATGACATTGGACTAGAGAATGTGTTTGGGCTCATGACATTGGACTAGAGAATGTGTTTGGGCTCATGACATTGGACTAGAGAATGTGTTTGGGCTCATGACATTGGACTAGAGAATGTGTTTGGGCTCATGACATTGGACTAGAGAATGTGTTTGGGCTCATGACATTGGACTAGAGAATGTGTTTGGGCTCATGACATTGGACTAGAGAATGTGTTTGGGCTCATGACATTGGACTAGAGAATGTGTTTGGGCTCATGACATTGGACTAGAGAATGTGTTTGGGCTCATGACATTGGACTAGAGAATGTGTTTGGGCTCATGACATTGGACTAGAGAATGTGTTTGGGCTCATGACATTGGACTAGAGAATGTGTTTGGGCTCATGACATTGGACTAGAGAATGTGTTTGGGCTCATGACATTGGACTAGAGAATGTGTTTGGGCTCATGACATTGGACTAGAGAATGTGTTTGGGCTCATGACATTGGACTACAGAATGTGTTTGGGCTCATTGACATTGGACTACAGAATGTGTTTGGGCTCATGACATTGGACTACAGAATGTGTTTGGGCTCATGACATTGGACTACAGAATGTGTTTGGGCTCATGACATTGGACTACAGAATGTGTTTGGGCTCATGACATTGGACTAGAGAATGTGTTTGGGCTCATGACATTGGACTACAGAATGTGTTTGGGCTCATGACATTGGACTACAGAATGTGTTTGGGCTCATGACATTGACTACAGAATGTGTTTGGGCTCATGACATTGGACTACAGAATGTGTTTGGGCTCATGACATTGGGCTCATGACAGACTAGAGAATGTGTTTGGGCTCATGACATTGGACTACAGAATGTGTTTGGGCTCATGACATTGGACTACAGAATGTGTTTGGGCTCATGACATTGGACTAGAGAATGTGTTTGGGCTCATGACATTGGACTAGAGAATGTGTTTGGGCTCATGACATTGGACTAGAGAATGTGTTTGGGCTCATGACATTGGACTAGAGAATGTGTTTGGGCTCATGACATTGGACTACAGAATGTGTTTGGGCTCATGACATTGGACTAGAGAATGTTTGGGCTCATGACATTGGACTAGAGAATGTGTTTGGGCTCATGACATTGGACTAGAGAATGTGTTTGGGCTCATGACCTTGGACTAGAGAATGTGTTTGGGCTCATGACCTTGGACTAGAGAATGTGTTTGGGCTCATGACATTGGACTACAGAATGTGTTTGGGCTCATGACATTGGACTAGAGAATGTGTTTGGGCTCATGACCTTGGACTAGAGAATGTGTTTGGGCTCATTGACATTGGGGACTAGAGAATGTGTTTGGGCTCATGACATTGACATGTGTTTGGGCTCATGACATTGGACTAGAGAATGTGTTTGGGCTCATGACATTGGACTAGAGAATGTGTTTGGGCTTGACATTGGGCTCATGACATTGGCTAGAGAATGTGTTTGGGCTCATGACATTGGACTACAGAATGTGTTTGGGCTCATGACATTGGACTAGAGAATGTGTTTGGGCTCATGACATTGGGGCTAGAGAATGTGTTTGGGCTCATGACATTGGACTAGAGAATGTGTTTGGGCTCATGACCTTGGACTAGAGAATGTTTGTTTGGGCTCATGACCTTGGACTAGAGAATGTGTTTGGGCTCATGATGACTAGAATGTGTTTGGGCTCATGACTTACAGAATGTGTTTGGGCTCATGACATGTGTTTGGGCTTGGACTAGAGAATGTGTTTGGGCTCATGACATTGGACTACAGAATATGTTTGGGCTCATGACATTGGGCTAGAGAATAATGTGTTTGGGCTCATGACATTGGACTACAGAATATGTTTGGGCTCATGACATTGGACAAGAGAATGTGTTTGGGCTCATGACATTGGACTAGAGAATGTGTTTGGGCTCATGACATTGGGCTAGAGAATGTGTTTGGGCTCATGACATTGGACTAGAGAATGTGTTTGGGCTCATGACATTGGACTAGAGAATGTGTTTGGGCTCATGACATTGGGCTTCAGAATGTGTTTGGGCTCATGACATTGGGCTTCAGAATGTGTTTGGGCTCATGACATTGGGCTTCAGAATGTGTTTGGGATCATGACATTGGGCTTCAGAATGTGTTTGGGATCATGACATTGGGCTTCAGAATGTGTTTGGGCTCATGACATTGGGCTTCAGAATGTGTTTGGGCTCATGACATTGGACTAGAGAATGTGTTTGGGATCATGACATTGGGCTTCAGAATGTGTTTGGGATCATGACATTGGGCTTCAGAATGTGTTTGGGATCATGACATTGGGCTTCAGAATGTGTTTGGGATCATGACATTGGGCTTCAGAATGTGTTTGGGATCATGACATTGGGCTAGAGAATGTGTTTGGGATCATGACATTGGGCTTCAGAATGTGTTTGGGATCATGACATTAGGTTACATTTCTTGTAATAGGAAAGATCATTCTCAGTGGTGCAAAAAGTACCCAATTATCATACTTGAGTAAAAGTATAGACACCTTGATAGAAAGTTACTCAAGTAAAAGTAAAAGACACCCAGTAAAATATTACTTGAGTAAAAACTTTAAAGTATTTGGTTCTAAATATACATAAGTATCAAAAGTACATGTAATTGCTAAAATACACTGCTCAAAAAATAAAGGGAACAATTAAACAACACAATGTAACTCCAAGTCAATCACACTTCTGTGAAATCAAACTGTCCACTTAGGAAGCAACACTGATTGACAATAAATTTCACATGCTGTTGTGCAAATGGAATAGACAACAGGTGGAAATTATAGGCAATTAGCAAGACACCCCCAATAAAGGAGTGGTTCTGCAGGTGATAACCACAGACCTCATCAGGGGCATGCCCAGGCGTTGCAGGGAGGTCATACAGGCACGTGGAGGCCACACACACACACACACACACACACACACACACACACACACACACACACACACACACACACACACACACACACACACACACACACACACACACACTACTGAGCCTCATTTTGACTTGTTTTAATGACATTACATCTAAGTTGGATCAGCCTGTAGTGTGGTTTTCCACTTTAATTTTGAGTGTGACTCCAAATCCAGACCTCCATGGGTTGATAAATTTGATTTCCATTGATAATTTTTGGGTGATTTTGTTGTCAGCACATTCAACTATGTAAAGAAAAAAGTATTTAATAAGAATATTTCATTCATTCAGATCTAGGATGTGTTATTTTAGTGTTCCCTTTATTTATTTGAGCAGTGTATACATTAATATCAAAAATAAAAGTAGAAGTATAAATTATTTCAAATTCCTTATATTAAGTAAAGCAGACAGCACCATTTTCTTGTTTTTAAAATTTATGGATAGCCAGGGGGCTCACTCCAACACTCAGACATCATTAACAAAAGATGCATTTGTGTTTAGTGAGTCTACCAGATAAGAGGCTGTAGAGATGACCAGGGATGTTCTCTGTTTAGTGAGTCTACCAGATAAGAGGCTGTAGAGATGATCAGGGATGTTCTCTGTTTAGTGAGTCTACCAGATAAGAGGCTGTAGAGATGACCAGGGATGTTCTCTGTTTAGTGAGTCTACCAGATAAGAGGCTGTAGAGATGACCAGGGATGTTCTCTGTTTAGTGAGTCTACCAGATAAGAGGCTGTAGAGATGACCAGGGATGTTCTCTGTTTAGTGTGTCTACCAGATAAGAGGCTGTAGAGATGACCAGGGATGTTCTCTGTTTAGTGTGTCTACCAGATAAGAGGCTGTAGAGATGACCAGGGATGTTCTCTGTTTAGTGTGTCTACCAGATAAGAGGCTGTAGAGATGACCAGGGATGTTCTCTGTTTAGTGAGTCTACCAGATAAGAGGCTGTAGAGATGACCAGGGATGTTCTCTGTTTAGTGAGTCTACCAGATAAGAGGCTGTAGAGATGACCAGGGATGTTCTCTGTTTAGTGAGTCTACCAGATAAGAGGCTGTAGAGATGACCAGGGATGTTCTCTGTTTAGTGAGTCTACCAGATAAGAGGCTGTAGAGATGACCAGGGATGTTCTCTGTTTAGTGAGTCTACCAGATAAGAGGCTGTAGAGATGACCAGGGATGTTCTCTGTTTAGTGAGTCTACCAGATAAGAGGCTGTAGAGATGACCAGGGATGTTCTCTGTTTAGTGAGTCTACCAGATAAGAGGCTGTAGAGATGACCAGGGATGTTCTCTGTTTAGTGAGTCTACCAGATAAGAGGCTGTAGAGATGACCAGGGATGTTTTCTGTTTAGTGAGTCTACCAGATAAGAGGCTGTAGAGATGACCAGGGATGTTCTCTGTTTAGTGTGTCTACCAGATAAGAGGCTGTAGAGATGACCAGGGATGTTCTCTGTTTAGTGAGTCTACCAGATAAGAGGCTGTAGAGATGACCAGGGATGTTCTCTGTTTAGTGTGTCTACCAGATAAGAGGCTGTAGAGATGACCAGGGATGTTCTCTGTTTAGTGTGTCTACCAGATAAGAGGCTGTAGAGATGACCAGGGATGTTTTCTGTTTAGTGAGTCTACCAGATAAGAGGCTGTAGAGATGACCAGGGATGTTCTCTGTTTAGTGAGTCTACCAGATAAGAGGCTGTAGAGATGACCAGGGATGTTCTCTGTTTAGTGAGTCTACCAGATAAGAGGCTGTAGAGATGACCAGGGATGTTCTCTGTTTAGTGTGTCTACCAGATAAGAGGCTGTAGAGATGACCAGGGATGTTCTCTGTTTAGTGAGTCTACCAGATAAGAGGCTGTAGAGATGACCAGGGATGTTCTCTGTTTAGTGAGTCTACCAGATAAGAGGCTGTAGAGATGACCAGGGATGTTCTCTGTTTAGTGAGTCTACCAGATAAGAGGCTATAGAGATGACCAGGGATGTTCTCTGTTTAGTGTGTCTACCAGATAAGAGGCTGTAGAGATGACCAGGGATGTTCTCTGTTTAGTGTGTCTACCAGATAAGAGGCTGTAGAGATGACCAGGGATGTTCTCTGTTTAGTGAGTCTACCAGATAAGAGGCTGTAGAGATGACCAGGGATGTTCTCTGTTTAGTGAGTCTACCAGATAAGAGGCTGTAGAGATGACCAGGGATGTTCTCTGTTTAGTGAGTCTACCAGATAAGAGGCTGTAGAGATGACCAGGGATGTTCTCTGTTTAGTGAGTCTACCAGATAAGAGGCTGTAGAGATGACCAGGGATGTTCTCTGTTTAGTGAGTCTACCAGATAAGAGGCTGTAGAGATGACCAGGGATGTTTTCTGTTTAGTGAGTCTACCAGATAAGAGGCTGTAGAGATGACCAGGGATGTTCTCTGTTTAGTGTGTCTACCAGATAAGAGGCTGTAGAGATGACCAGGGATGTTCTCTGTTTAGTGTGTCTACCAGATAAGAGGCTGTAGAGATGACCAGGGATGTTCTCTGTTTAGTGTGTCTACCAGATAAGAGGCTGTAGAGATGACCAGGGATGTTCTCTGTTTAGTGTGTCTACCAGATAAGAGGCTGTAGAGATGACCAGGGATGTTCTCTGTTTAGTGTGTCTACCAGATAAGAGGCTGTAGAGATGACCAGGGATGTTCTCTGTTTAGTGAGTCTACCAGATAAGAGGCTGTAGAGATGACCAGGGATGTTCTCTGTTTAGTGAGTCTACCAGATAAGAGGCTGTAGAGATGACCAGGGATGTTCTCTGTTTAGTGAGTCTACCAGATAAGAGGCTGTAGAGATGACCAGGGATGTTCTCTGTTTAGTGTGTCTACCAGATAAGAGGCTGTAGAGATGACCAGGGATGTTCTCTGTTTAGTGTGTCTACCAGATAAGAGGCTGTAGAGATGACCAGGGATGTTTTCTGTTTAGTGAGTCTACCAGATAAGAGGCTGTAGAGATGACCAGGGATGTTCTCTGTTTAGTGAGTCTACCAGATAAGAGGCTGTAGAGATGACCAGGGATGTTTAGTGAGTCTACCAGATAAGAGGCTGTAGAGATGACCAGGGATGTTTTCTGTTTAGTGAGTCTACCAGATAAGAGGCTGTAGAGATGACCAGGGATGTTCTCTGTTTAGTGAGTCTACCAGATAAGAGGCTGTAGAGATGATCAGGGATGTTCTCTGTTTAGTGAGTCTACCAGATAAGAGGCTGTAGAGATGACCAGGGATGTTCTCTGTTTAGTGAGTCTACCAGATAAGAGGCTGTAGAGATGACCAGGGATGTTCTCTGTTTAGTGAGTCTACCAGATAAGAGGCTGTAGAGATGACCAGGGATGTTCTCTGTTTAGTGTGTCTACCAGATAAGAGGCTGTAGAGATGACCAGGGATGTTCTCTGTTTAGTGTGTCTACCAGATAAGAGGCTGTAGAGATGACCAGGGATGTTCTCTGTTTAGTGTGTCTACCAGATAAGAGGCTGTAGAGATGACCAGGGATGTTCTCTGTTTAGTGTGTCTACCAGATAAGAGGCTGTAGAGATGACCAGGGATGTTCTCTGTTTAGTGAGTCTACCAGATAAGAGGCTGTAGAGATGACCAGGGATGTTCTCTGTTTAGTGAGTCTACCAGATAAGAGGCTGTAGAGATGACCAGGGATGTTCTCTGTTTAGTGAGTCTACCAGATAAGAGGCTGTAGAGATGACCAGGGATGTTCTCTGTTTAGTGAGTCTACCAGATAAGAGGCTGTAGAGATGACCAGGGATGTTCTCTGTTTAGTGAGTCTACCAGATAAGAGGCTGTAGAGATGACCAGGGATGTTTGTGAGTCTACCAGATAAGAGGCTTAGAGATGACCAGGGATGTTTTCTGTTTAGTGAGTCTACCAGATAAGAGGCTGTAGAGATGACCAGGGATGTTCTCTGTTTAGTGAGTCTACCAGATAAGAGGCTGTAGAGATGACCAGGGATGTTCTCTGTTTAGTGAGTCTACCAGATAAGAGGCTGTAGAGATGACCAGGGATGTTCTCTGTTTAGTGAGTCTACCAGATAAGAGGCTGTAGAGATGACCAGGGATGTTCTCTGTTTAGTGAGTCTACCAGATAAGAGGCTGTAGAGATGACCAGGGATGTTCTCTGTTTAGTGAGTCTACCAGATAAGAGGCTGTAGAGATGACCAGGGATGTTCTCTGTTTAGTGAGTCTACCAGATAAGAGGCTGTAGAGATGACCAGGGATGTTCTCTGTTTAGTGAGTCTACCAGATAAGAGGCTGTAGAGATGACCAGGGATGTTCTCTGTTTAGTGAGTCTACCAGATAAGAGGCTGTAGAGATGACCAGGGATGTTCTCTGTTTAGTGAGTCTACCAGATAAGAGGCTGTAGAGATGACCAGGGATGTTCTCTGTTTAGTGAGTCTACCAGATAAGAGGCTGTAGAGATGACCAGGGATGTTCTCTGTTTAGTGTGTCTACCAGATAAGAGGCTGTAGAGATGACCAGGGATGTTCTCTGTTTAGTGAGTCTACCAGATAAGAGGCTGTAGAGATGACCAGGGATGTTCTCTGTTTAGTGAGTCTACCAGATAAGAGGCTGTAGAGATGCCCAGGGATGTTCTCTGTTTAGTGAGTCTACCAGATAAGAGGCTGTAGAGATGATCAGGGATGTTCTCTGTTTAGTGAGTCTACCAGATAAGAGGCTGTAGAGATGACCAGGGATGTTCTCTTGATAAGTGTGTGAATTGAACCATTTTTGTCCTGCTAAGCATTCAAAATGTAACGAGTACTTTTGGCTGTCAGGTCAAATGTCTGGAGTAAAAAGTACATTAATTTTGTTTATGAATGTAGTGAAGTAAAAGTAAAAGTTGACAAAAATATAAATACATAAAGTACACATACCCCCAAAAACTACTTAAGTAGTACTTTAAAGTCTTTTTTACTTAAGTACTTTACACCACTGAGGCCATATGTTTTTTTTATTTATTTTTAACCTTTATTTAACTAGGCAAGTCAGTTAAGAACAAATTCTTATTTTCAATGACAGCCTAGGAACAGTGGGTTAACTGCCTGTTCAGGGGCAGAACGACAGATTTGTACCTTGTCAGCTCAGGGATTTGAACTTGCAACCTTTCGGTTGCTAGTCCAACACTCTAACCACTAGGCTACACTGCCACCATGTTCTATGAAAGGGTCTCACATAAAGCAGCTACACAGACTATCAGCTACACAGACTATCAGCTACACAGACTATCTGCATTGACCATTTTGCACTAACCCTTTAGACTCGTCACATACGCTGCTGCTTATTACTTATCATGTTGCCTAGTCACTTTACCCCTACCTATACGTTAGTGGAGGCTGGTGACTTGATAAATAGAGGACGATGGGAGACGCTCAGTATAGGCGCGGAACGCACAGGGACGACAAAGTGGGCTTAAGAAAATCATCAAAAACAAATGATTTTAAACTACAGCATTTAATAAAGACATTTATAGTACCATATTCTAACGAAAGGGAATGAGAGGGCTACTTACAGTGTTGGGAAGGGATCACAGCAGTGACTGAATGAGGGTATGAAGCATGAGTTGAGGTGTTCAGAGACTTGACTTCAGTGCAGGACAGGATTTGACTGAAAAGACTAAAAACAATAACACTACACAGTCAGACCAAAGAGCTAATAATGAGTTAGTCCAAGTCAGGAGTCAAATCATTCATGTGTAATAATGTGACTGTGATTGACTCTACATACAGTAATGAGAGAACATTGATAGAGGTACTCACAGTGTTTGGAGGGGAAACACTCAATGTGCCAGTGGATGACTCTACATACAGTAATGAGAGAACATTGATAGAGGGACTCACAGTGCTTGGAGGGGAAACACTCAATGTGCCAGTGGATGACTCTACATACAGTAATGAGAGAGCATTGATAGAGGTACTCACAGTGCTTGGAGTGGGAAACACTCAATGTGCCAGTGGATGACTCTACATACAGTAATGAGAGAACATTGATAGAGGTACTCACAGTGCTTGGAGTGCTTGGAAACACTCAATGTGCCAGTGGATGACTCTACATACAGTAATGAGAGAACATTGATAGAGGTACTCACAGTGCTTGGAGGGGAAACACTCAATGTGCCAGTGGATGACTCTACATACAGTAATGAGAGAACATTGATAGAGGTACTCACAGTGCTTGGAGGGGAAACACTCAATGTGCCAGTGGATGACTCTACATACAGTAATGAGAGAACATTGATAGAGGTACTCACAGTGCTTGGAGGGGAAACACTCAATGTGCCAGTGGATGACTCTACATACAGTAATGAGAGAACATTGATAGAGGTACTCACAGTGCTTGGAGGGGAAACACTCAATGTGCCAGTGGATGACTCTACATACAGTAATGAGAGAACATTGATAGAGGGACTCACAGTGCTTGGAGGGGAAACACTCAATGTGCCAGTGGATGACTCTACATACAGTAATGAGAGAACATTGATAGAGGTACTCACAGTGCTTGGAGGGGAAACACTCAATGTGCCAGTGAATGAACGGGCACATGAGACGTGGCTTCAGTTCATGTCAGGAGAAAGTTGACAATGGCAGTAGTGGAGTAGTCATCACCTCTTAATCAGTGAACAGGAGGGGACTTAGCTGTAAATACAAAATGGCAGAGACATTCCATTACAGTTGCACCACTGTAGGTTTGAATAACGAGTTTCTCCATGAAGTTAAACTCGGATATCTGAAAATTCACAAAGTCAAATAGACTGAGCATCTCGCCCACTTGACACATCAAAGTACGTGACGATAACGGAAAACAAGCAAGCAGACTGGTGGCACCATAGGTCCCAGAGTGGTGGGGTAATTTTTTACCCCTGGGGCCTGGACTTTTTCCTTATCTGTTAACCTAACCAGGAAAACTCTGGACCCTATAAGGTATGACAGTGATGAATCAGTTGTCAAAAGGTTTTACAAGGGACCTGTTTTTCAGGGCACAGGGTTTTCTATGATGGGACCAGTTTTTTTCAGGTCCCATGGTTTTAAAAAACTGAAGAAAAAAAACTCCTGGCCCTTGGGGAAGCAACTTTATACTTGTTCATATGAATCACATTCAGACTAAATTAGGAAGGGGATTTCCTCTACCCAGACACAGAGACAACAATTGATAGAGAATAGAACTCACAGGGCTGAGCTTTATGCATGTTTGTATCGTGCAGGTCTATGCAACTGTAGGCCTTTAAAAAATGTACTCACATCTGTAACCACTATTATGTTGATTGATTCATTCCAGTTAATAATTTGGGATTGAAAACGTAGACAGCCTACCCAGCCCAATTTGGAATATAAACCACATTTTCTCCTGACACACAAATGTACTATAAACACAATACGTTACGAATTAGTTTACCCTGACCAAATGGACAGCGCACATAGGCTGTATGCAACAGCATTTATTAGTAGTCTACCGTTGATCAGACTGAAACATTGTCTCGTTTTCATCCCATACACCATGTCAGATCTCTAATTGTAAGGTGTAGCCTAGGCTGCTGCAACATTTATGTAACAAGTTTGTGCTTGTGTTTGTCCCGAGTGATTATGTGGTATCATCTTTGCTAAATACATATCGGAGGAATGTGGAAAGCCTACATGACCGCGCGCGAAAAAAAGTGTCAACCTCTCTTTAATCAAATGTTTAATGTATGATACGATGGAAGCTGTCAAATCCTTCTGATTTGATTTCGACATCCCAGAAAAGACAGTCGAAAGTTCCATATGTCCAGGAAGTAAAGCGTCGTAACGTGCAATTACCGCTGTTAGCGGAACTTTCCCTCTTGTGGTGTCCTCTAAAAGCCTATTATTGCGTGCCCAAAAACGCAATGGTGTTGATAATCCGCTTGAGAACATCCCAATTTCTTCCTACTGTCTCGTTGTGTTGTGCAGTTTGAATACGCAGACCTTCGTTGTGATCTATGCGGCTTTTCCCCAAAAGCTTAAATCTGATGTGGGCATTTATCTGCTCCCTGCTTTTGTTTTGCCGTTTAGCTGAACGATCGATGTTCTTCAGGTCACTGCTTGCTGTTTGGGGTTTTAGGCTGGGTTTCTGTACAGCACTTTGAGATATCAGTTGGTGTACGAAGGGCTTTATAAATACATTTGATTTGATGTTGATCTGTACCCACCTTTCGACTAAGGCTCAGACTTCCCAAAAAAGCAGGCTAGCAATACAGGCGGCTTGATGACAGGCTCCCTGTAACCAGCTATACTGATACCAATTGGTATTGAACGCCCTCACCGTTGCATCTGTATTCATGAAACGAATTCTCAGTTTTAATTCGCATCTTTTCCGTGTACCCCAGAGAATGAACGGGGTTTTTCAACAAAGTCAACAAAATTGTAGGTAATGTTGGCGTCGAAAACTGCACATTGGAGCTGGTAACGTTAGCAAGCTAGCTACTGCTACTAACAGGGCAAATTGAAATAAATTGCACTAACTGGGCACCAACATACATTCTAAAACCAAGAAAACAATTTTTAATCTACTTCCTCCGTCTCTTGTAATT